>NW_023425362.1:1200000-1210000 GCF_014108415.1 Molossus molossus
TATCGTCCGAGCGCCGGGATACTTGGAATTTTTCATGACAAAGTAATGATTTCCAGGAATGAAATAAATCCCATACACATTTTCATAGAAAATGAACCATTTCTGGAAAATAATTAAATTGAAATCAGATGAAGTCTTTCCTGGAGGAGCCGGAGCCGGCGACAGCAGTCCGTCACCTCGGGGGGCAGCTCGGGGTGGGGAAGGACGTGTGCATCTATTAATAAACCCCATTAGTTAATGTCGGAGATTTATGGCCTCCCTGTTGTGTGGCCTCCCCGGGCCAGGGGGTCTCGGAGCCGGGGGCGCACCAGGCTGCCCGGGGAGGTGCTCCCGGAGGCTCAGCCCGAGAGCCAGCCCGAAAGAGGCGGCTGCTTCCTCGGAGCCTGGAAATCCTGAAAGCACATGAATCCCGACGCAGAAAGGATCGCGGACCTTCCCGGTGAGCGGCCGCGGAGGGACGGAGTCCAGGGTGTGCGGGGAAGAGCCCTGTGGCTGCGCCTCGCGGGGAGGGGCGTCGGGGTGAGGCCCCAAACGCAGCGCGAGTTTTCAGTTTGAAACAGTATCTGGGCTCCCCGTGCGGCCGCTCTGCTTTGCTCCAAAGTTTCTGGTCCTACTGGGAACCGACAGGCACGCTGGTGCCCACCCGGCGGGAAGCAGCCCCTGGGGAGGCGGACACCTCTCTGGGCCGAGGAGGCGCTCGGCGCATGGCGGTGACCCAGGCCCTGGTGCGTCCTGGCCAACCCTCCCAACGCCTACATTTTAAGACAGGACACTCCGCAGTGCCTGCAGATTCTGTGAAAAACCCCGGGGGCTTTGTGGGTGTTAGGGCAGGACTAAAAAAAGTTTTTTTCCCTTTATTGATTTTAGACAGAGAGGAAGGGAGAGGGAGAGAGAGATAGAAACATCGATGAGACAGAACATGGATTGGCCGCCTCTTGCACGCCCCCCACTGGGGATCGGGCCCACAGCCTGGGCATGTGCCCCGACCGGGAATCGAACCGGCGACCTCTTGGTGCAGGGTCGATGCTCAACCCCTGAGCCACACCGGCCAGACCAGGGCATGACTTTCAGTGGACTCCCCGCAAACAGACCGCTAAGCTGCTCAACACGCCGTCTGGGCCACAGCTCATGGTCCGAAACTAACCCACAGACTTTAGGGGTTTTGTTTGCTTTTTTTCTAATATTCTGGGGGGCCATTCTCCCCGATAATGTCCTCATTGCTGTACTTTTGGTCCTTCTGGGTGAGATTTCCAGTCAGCGCACTGGGTTCCGGGAAAATCCTCCGGGGGAGTTAGATCGGGGTCTAGCTCGCTCTGTCCTTCGATGGGCGTGTGTCCACCGGGCTCCCGCCCATCCAGGCCCTGGGCTGCGGGATCCGGCGGGAATCCTGTCCCTGTGAGGCCGTCTCTGCAGGACAGGGGTCGCTTGCATGTCCGTGCTCCCTGCAGCAGTCAGCTCGGGCTGCTCGACCCAAACCGCAGACTGCGGGGTGTCCAGAGTGGACGCCCCTTTCTCGCAGGGCTGGAGGCTGAAGCCCGCGCGAGGCCCACACAGACCCACGTGGCATCCTCACCCGGCGGGGAGAGAGGAGGTCTGGGGTCTCGTCATGGGGGCTCCACCTCCTGACCTCACGTCCCCTCACCACACCCAATAGCCCCTCCTAACACCATCCCACCGTGGGGAGGTCTTCAACACGGGAATTTGGGGAACACGGCCATTCAGTGCTCAACACGGCCCTTCCTGTGCTATGGCCTCAGGGTCCGGGGTTGGACCCGCTGGTTCCAGGACTCTGCTGACTCTGAGTCCGTCTCCCGATGCACATCGGGCACCTCTGCAGCTGTTAGCAGCAGCGTGGGAAGTAGTTACATTGTGTCTGCTGCTCCTGCAGGGCTGTGCAGTCCCAGACACTGGGCGGCCTGGCTTCTCCTGCCTCCGCTTCCCAGACGGATACATTGTTTCCAGCTGTGCCCCCTTCTCCCTATTGGCTTCTGGCAGCACCGGGTTCAGGCCCCCCTCCGTCCCTGCCTATGCTGGTGGGCCGCACACCGGACCTCCCAGGTGCTGGGCTCCCCCTGTATCGGGGCTATTTCTGCAGATGGCCTTCCCGTCACAAGGTTGTTAAACTGAGGTCAGGTGCAGTCGACGATGCGCTTGGACCCGTGACCCTCTCTTCAATTTTCCTGCTTAGCGGTGGGTCCCCAGAAGGATCCCAGATGAGCGTCAGTAAGAGCAGGGCGTGGGGTCTGGACGGGGTTGCTGGGGACAGTCTTGGAGTCCACACCGTGCGGGAGAACGGCCTCGGTCAGACGGAGCCAACGCCCCTCCTCCCTCGCTCGCTGTTTTTAAAAACAGGAATTAAGTGGCACTGAGCTTTGTCAACTGCGTTTCGGCACCAGCTGAGATGCTCCCGGGCCCTTGGCTAATGTGGAGAATTCCATCAGCGCCTTTTATTAATGTCGCCGTGGTGACTTTCCCCAGGGCCAGGGTGCTGAGGGTGCACCTGGAGGGGCGTGTGGGCAACACTCAGCCCTTCCCAGCCCTGCAAGCACCCCGGGGCTTGCGTTACCCCAGGATGTAAGTGTGGACGAACTCAGGCTCCATCCTTCTCCTTCCACCGCTAGTCTTCATCCCTTCCTCGCTCCCTCCCTCACTCTTCCTCTCCTGTTTTATTGTGGGTTCTCTCCCACGAGCACACACCTGGAGACAGCAGGGACTCTCTCCCACGAGCACACACCTGGAGACAGCAGAGAGTCTCTCCCACGTGCACACACCTGGAGACAGCAGAGAGTCTCTCTCACATGCACACACTTGGAGATAGCAGGGAGTCTCTCCCACGTGCACACACCTGGAGACAGCAGTCTCCTGGCACCCTGTGCCCAACACCCAGCTTCCAGGGTCTGGTGTCACCACACAGGGACGGTGAGGAGACAGTCAGCTTGGCTCCTGGGACAGTGCCGTGTGTGCCCAGCCCTGTGGCACGTGGACGTGGATGCCATCAGTCTATTCAGACTCATTTGTATTCCCGTCTGGACAGACTCATCCACGACACCTATGCTGACCCATGATCATCACACACCCGTACACACCTTGTGTCCACCTGCGTGTGAACCAGTCGTGAGGGCTCCAGTTCCCTTTTCATCCTGTGTTCACAGCAGCACACACTGACTCAGCCCAGCTGTTTGGGTAACACGCGTGCACTGAACATTGCAAATAGTGCACGTGGAGAAGAGGAAGGCGGGACCGGCCATCGAGGGAAGACAGATTCTGAGTGCTGACAGGCAGAGGGACGGTCCTTTGTTCCTGCCAACCCCCCGCCCCCTTGCGTATCTGTGCAGCGTGAAGGCTGACCGAGGGCTAATTGGACGCGTGGTGTTCACGGTATGTGTTTATCCCCCAAGGCCTTCCTCATAAATCTGAGGCTGTTTAATCTTTCCCGGGCCAGGGATGGGACCTGGGTGGGCCCAGACTGTCCTGCTGTCTGGGAGGCAATAGAGGGAGCTCCGGGCTTTGCTCCACCAGCCAAAGGTCCATGCTGGGCCCTGGGTTGATGTGAAGCCCCGCCCCCTTCGCACCCCTTTAGGCCGGAAGTCCACGGGGTGGGGGTGGGGGCTCAGATGTCCTGTGCCTCTCCTCGGGCTCATGGCTTCAGTTTTACAACCTCTGACAGCCGGGCTGGAGCTGGGGGGCGGGGGCCTCACATGTCCAGAGTGTGGAGATGCAGCTTCATGCTCTCCTAACACGGGGGGCTGTGGGCCTTGTCTGCTTCTCCCGGGAGTGTCTGCTGTCCCCACGCTGAGCGCGTCCCCCCAGAGCAGGGCCCTGGGCCGGAGCAGCTCTTTCCGGGTATTCCTCGAGATCACCCCACAGCGCTCCCATGGCCACCTCGGGTCCCTCCACGCCCACCCAGCCCTGACCGACCCAGGTGGGGACCGAGCCGGGCGGGTCGTTTTCCTGCCTCCACAGGGTCCACGCGCCAGGCTGGCCGGCAGGTGCCGAGGGACCTGCTGACTCGAGGCTCAGCAGCTGCAAGGTCTCCGGACGTCCTGTTCCCTCCCACGTCAGCCCGGTAAGTCCGCTCCCAAATGGTGTGTCCCTCCGATGAAGTCACGACTTCGTCAGTCTGTCGGCGTACAGGTGTGGCTAACACTGCGTGTTGTCTGTTGGCGGCATACGGGAGGGTACATTCAATGAGCATCACACAGAGGGTAAGAGGAGATGCGTTGTGAGTTTCCTGTGCGTGGGGGGTGTCACTGAAGCCACTTCGGGGATCGGAGATGCGTAGTCTAAACCCCGTAAAAGCAAGAACAAGGCTCATGATAAAGCAACAGAGGAGATAGTGCGGAATCACAGAAATAATCAACCAACTTGTTAGAAAAGGGGCCAAGTCTGGCAGTGTGGCTCAGTGATTGAGCATCGACCCTGCACCAAGGGGTCACTGGTTTAATTCTCGATCCGGACACATGCCCAGGTTGTGGGCCTGATCCCCAGTGGGGAGCATGCAGGAGGCGGCCAGTCGATGTTCTCTCTCATCGAAGTTTCTCTCTCTCAAATCAATAATAATAATAATAATAATAAAAAGATAGGAAAACTAAAAAAAAAAAAGGGGGGTAGGAGCCCCAGGGGAACGAGGTCACACTGGACACACAGACAACAGTTTTGAAGGTGCTCCACGTGCGTGTGCCCCAATAAACACAGACCTCAAGTTAGTTAAGGAAGCAGGACAAACACATGCGCTCCTCCAAGTCCTCTTGAATCGACAAGTTCCAGGGAGATCAGTAAACCAGTGTGTCAATGCTAACACGGGTATGCTAATGACCATATTAATATCAGACAACGTCCATTTAGAGCAAAGAGGTTACCATATTCTGGGTCATAAAAAGTCATAATATATTTAAAGGGATTGAAATCACACCAGGGCTCTTTCTGAGTGCAATGGAATCACATTAGAAATCAATAAAACTAAGGTCTCTGGAAGATGCTCAGTATTTGGAAAATAAATAATACATCTCTACGTAACCCATAGATCGGAGAGAAACATCGAAAGGGAAATTCAGGAAACGTTTTGGACTCACGGAAGATGAAGATGGAACGGGGGGATACGCGTGTGATGTCTGGCGCGGTTCTCGGGGGACCTGCCGTGTGAACACCTGCACCGGTAGGAGAAGGGGGTCCTGGCCGGCGGCACAGCTGGTGGGGCCGTCGCCCCGATGCACCAAGGTTGTGGCACATCTCTCTCTCTCTGGGCCCCTTTCTCTCGTTCTAAAACCAACCAATAAAAACCAAAAGAAAGAAAAGGAAAAGAACTCAACCCACAACCTCTGGGAAACAAAACCAGGATCACATTATGCCGAACGTAAGTAGCAGGAAATAAGTCGTGGACTCAGAACAGAAACCACGGGAAGGGGAAACGGATACAAAGAGACACAACCAGCCAACCGAGTCTGCTCTTCTTGGAAAGATTTGAAACATGGGTAAGTCTCCCCCACACTCTAGTGAACGAACGAACAAAAGCCAAACCGAAAAACTCCAAGTCTACATATTTTGGCCACTTGAGGGGACACGTCGCATCTCATTTTACAGGGCAGTCGATGCTAAATTACTGTCAGCAGTGACATTACGTGATGCAGAAATACACACCGAGCTATCACAACAACAACAACGGACGGATATCTCTGACGGATATACATTTTTAATTTTTTTTTCTTTATTGATTTCAGACCCAGGTGGGGACTGACCCGGGCAGGTCACACACACACACACACACACACACACACACAACAAAGAAGCAAAACAAAACAAAACAAAAAAAACCCCAGAACACCCTGTACCCTTATCTCTCACCATCTGCAAAAATTAATTCAAAATGAGTCCTAGTCCTACACTTACAACCTGAACCACAGAACTTCTGGAAAAAGTCTCTGTGACCTTGGCTGACTCAAGTAGTTCAGAGACGGGCTGCCAATGTAAAATCCCTAAAAGAAAAATTTGATAAATTACACCTCATTAAAACAAACAACAACAAAAAAAGGAGCCTGGTCTTCAGAAGAAAACTAATAGACGCAGAGGACAAGCGGCCGACGGGGAAGGTGTTTATACGTTCAGGCAGGATCCTGTGCCCAGAATTCGTAAGGAGTTCTCAAAGCTCGATGAGACACTCACCCAATAAAAAATGGGCAAACCATTCAAAGCGAGCGCTCGCTGAAGGAGATGTATGGGCGGCAAATGGGTGCTGAGCCACCGCCAGCCCGGCCGCCTGCTGGGGAAACGGGCGTGTCTCCAGAATGGCCAACATCGGGCGGGTCCTCCCCAGGGAGGAGGCAGAGACCTGGCCACTGGCATGCTACCCGCCGGATCGCAGCCGCTTTGGAAAACCGGCCCCGTCTTAAAACAGATGTATGGAGTCTTTAATCCCAAAATGTCCAGGTCTGTCCCCTGGGTCTCCACGAGGGCCAAGGACGAAAAACAATGTGCTGCCCGTTCTCGGGCATCCGTGAGATGTTCGCAGACTTGGCCCACGAGGGGCTGTCTCCCAGCCTGTCCTCGGGCCCCTGTCACCTCGGCGCCTCTGTCTTTTCTGCGTGACTCTGGCCGAATGACGTCGTCAGGACCTTGATGCCCAGCTGCTGGGCTCTGTCAGGGCACAGGGACCTTTGTTCCTCCACAATCACACGGACAGAAAGCTGGAGGAAAACCCTGCAGCGGGTCCCAGCCAGGCGGAGGTCACCTGGGCGTCCACCTGGGCGGAAACGGGACCCCAGGGACTTGCCTTCACCGCCTGCAGCACGTGGTGGGGTTGAGTCCCTCACATCCGTGTTCATGTCTTCCCGACACATTTACCGTCGTGAAATGCAGACCGAAGGGCCAATTCCCACCGTCCCCTTCTGTTCCACATGGCGATGCGTCCGTCGCGGGGGTCAAAGGAGCATCCGTCAGACGGGTGCGACTCTTGCAGCCCAGCGGAGATCATCAGAAGGATGTCTATTTCAACCAAGAACGCTTTCTCTTCCTCAGCCGTAATTCGATCACATTTCACAGGATTTTTTTTTTTTGGGTCCATACTGGTGGAAATGTGAAATAACTAAGCAGTTAAAATTCATGATCTACACTTTTGTGTCATTATTATTGCATTAGCATGAAATTATACTTCTAGTTAGTCATAATTATACTCATAATTATTCAATTTATCACTATAGGCCCTCCTGGAAGTTTTATTGGAGGATTTATTAACACTAATAAATTGTTTTTCTTCATCTCCATATTATGAATTCTTCTCATGTGTGATATGATCTATTAGCCATAAAATTATAACAAATCCCAAGCGTTGGGGGCTTCTCAACGCCGGGAGGGGTCCTCTGTCACCTCCGCCGGGATATGACTGAGCTGCCAAGGTCCCAGGGCAGGGGCGCTGGGTCCCCCGGTGCTGCCGTCGGACCCGCCAGAGGAAAGCTCACGGTGATGGGCAGACGCCTGTCGTCCTGGATGTTCCCATCGGCCGCCGCAGCCTGGACCCCGGGGCCACTTTCTGTAACTTGCAAGACAGCCTGACATCCGAGGACTGAGGACAGGGCCAGCTGGGCCTCCCGTCTTCAGAAACACCCACCCCACACGAACCCCGTCTCTGCTCGGGCTGGCTTGGCCGCTCGTGCTCCCCTAACTCTCCCCTCGGGCCCCGTTCCCGAGCTCTTTGCCGCCCGCGGCCGGCCCGCCCTCCTCTCTGCCGACTCTGACGGGGCCTTTGTATCCAGCGTTAGAAGGCAGGTCAGTGCTGACGAGCATCGTGCCTGGATAGCAGGGTTCTCCCAAGTTCACACACTGGAGCGGAGCCCCAAGTGCGGCCGCAGCGGAGAGGGGCCTGAAAGAGGGGCACAGGTCGGACGAGGCTACGAGGGCGGGGCCTGGCCCCGCAGGGTTGGTGTTCTAAGGAGAGGCCACGTGGACACACAGGAGAGGGAACCGCCCACAGCCCAAGGGCCCAGTTCTCATCAGAGGCACGTGATTCTGAACCTTGAGCCTCGAGCACATACAGTCCAGTTGTCAGGCCCCAGCCTGTGGTGTGCCGACGGCGGCCCCAGGGAACCAACGCAAGAGGGCAGGGGCCCGGTGCCACGTGCCATCCTGGTGACCACGGGGCGACTCATGGAACCCCTCCTTTCCTCCTCCTGACACTCTTGGGAGTGAGTGATGTCGCCACCCCACTTTCACAGACAAAACAACGGAGGGAAGAAGACGGGACCAGGCAGCAAGGGGTCCAGCCAGCTCGAGGCCACGTTGCCCACATTCCCAGCTGCCACGTGTGGGTTTTCATGCCCCCAACAGGCCCCTAAGACCCGGGGGGTGGTCTGAGTGCTGGGCCAGGTGCTACCAAAGCACTAGACCGGAGTACAGGAGCTGACTTAGAGATCGGGGGGCCTGGCGCCAGCCACCTCCTCCGGCTCCAACTCACTGGATCCCCTCCCTTGTTTGGGGTTGATGAGACCCTGAGCAATTCTGGGGTCTGTGCCCACATGACAGGTACCCATGTGCCCTGCCCCCCCATGGAACTGCCACCCTTTACCGGATCCGGTTCCAAGGCCAAGCTTGGCATGTCCTGGGCACTTTCGATGTGTCCTGTGTGTGCTGGGTGCTGGAGTCACGAGGGGCAGAGCAGCTCTGGTCTCGGGACCCTCTGCAGCCCAGGGGGGCAGAGGGCAGGTGATCCCAGGCGTGGGTCCATCAAAGGGCAATGATAAAGCGAATCGCAGGCAGCGGTGGGAGAGCACATGCCAGGACTTCTGGGGGCTGAGGGGACCCGGAGTTTGGCTGGATCCTCACGAAGGGTCCTTGCTGCCCACCCGGTGAAGGGCTCAGAGAAAGACGGGGGGGGGGGGAGGGAGGCGGCCCCAGGCGGCCCCAGGGGGGCGGGATGACGGCCTCTGTGTTCTGGTGTGCGGGACTCTCCTGGCCCAGCAGCGACGGGAACCGGCCTGCCTTGGGGACAGCAGGGAGCCCAGAGGCCCCGCCTGCCCTTTGCTGCAGCCCAGGGGGCCCCCCGGCGCTGCTGGGCCAGGTGCCCCATCCAATCCGTGGGAAATACTTTCTATTCTTCTTGCTGTGGGAGCCACGTTGACCTGCGTCTGTCTACACAGCTGCGGGATGAGACCGAGGAAATCGACGACCACCATTGAGCAGAATCCATGATGCCGGCGCCTCGTCTCGGCTCCTCCTCGAGGCTCAGCTTCCACGGGGACAGGTCCCCCGTGAGCCCTTTGCAGCGAAGACCCTGGGACGGCAGCGGCGCTGAAGGCCTCCTGGGTCAGCTGCCCCCGGGCCCAGGTCGGCTCTGCCTGAGGTGCTCCAACTCTCCAGGGCTTGTCCCCGCCCCACCCCGGCCCAGGGCAACTGTCTCCATGGTGGGACTGGGGTTTCCCTGTTAGAGCAAACCGGCCGTCGCTCACCCACCCTCTGCCAAGGGGACAGCTTTGAGGTGGGGCTGGGAGGACGGGCCAAGCCGCTGCCGCAGGGCCCCAGCCCTGTCCTTCCAGCCTGCCTCCCCCCGCCCAGCTGGGTGGATCTTGGGACTCAGGGCCCTGTGGGCTATCGGTTGACAGCCAGGACAGAGCTCAGAGGGCTGGACACACACCTGGAGCAGGGAGGGAAGGAACTGCCTTCTACAGGGCATGATTCTCACTCCCACAGCAACTCTGCTCAGTAGTCGCCTGAACCCCGACTTACTGACTCTGAGCCACAGCCCTGGTCACAGCGTGACCATCAGCCCAGCAGTGCGCAGACCTGTTCATGTTGGGAGAGACCTTGTTTAATAGGCATGGTCGACCCTTCAACGCAGAACTCACAGATTCCTGCTGAAGGAAGCTCATCTGACACACAGCAGAGAGTGTGGTCTGTGGAGATGTCCTTCATCAATCCACCATCCACCATCCACCATCCACCATCCACCATCCACCATCCACCATCCACCATCCACCATCCATCATCCATCCTCCATCATCCATCATCCACCATC
>NW_023425362.1:1212500-1260000 GCF_014108415.1 Molossus molossus
ATCATCCATCCCTCCATCCATCCATCCATCCATCCACCATCCATCCACCCATCCATCCATCCACCATCCATCCACCATCCATCCACCCATCCATCCATCCACCATCCATCCACCATCCATCCATCATCCATCCCTCCATTCATCCATCCACCATCCATCCACCATCCATCCATCATCCATCCATCCATCCACCATCCATCCATCCATCCACCCATCCACCATCCATCCATCATCCATCCCTCCATTCATCCATCCACCATCCACCCATCCATCCACCCATCCATCCATCCACCATCCATCCACCATCCATCCACCATCCATCTATCATCCATCCCTCCATCCACCATCCATCCATCATCCATCCCTCCATTCATCCATCCACCATCCACCCATCCATCCACCCATCCATCCATCCACCATCCATCCACCATCCATCTATCATCCATCCCTCCATCCACCATCCATCCATCATCCATCCCTCCATTCATCCATCCACCATCCACCCATCCACCCACCCATCCATCCATCCACCATCCATCCACCATCCATCCCTCCATCCACCATCCATCCATCCATCCATCCATCCACCCATCCATCCATCCATCCACCCATCCATCCATCCACCATCCATCATCCATCCATCCATCCATTGATTAGTTGGTTGATTGATTCAATGCGGTTGGGTCCTTGTGTGTGTTCCATCTTGGGGTCTGGGTGGTAGGACGACAGTTTAGGTGACGACAGGGTGCCGGCTGCGGGAGCCCACAGCCCAGGGGGACGGGCCCTAATGCACACACTGCAGCGATGCTCTGTGATGGCAGATGGAGATGCAGCTGCACACAGATGAGACGTTCATGGAAGAGATCTGACTCAGGCAGCCAAGGGGGATGGCTCAGCAAGCTCTGGCCAAGGCTGGAGCAGCGAGGTGCTGGTCACTGGGGCCCGCAGGGCAGGATGGCTGGCCTTCCAGAGAGAGGGGTGCTCTCGGAGCCCCAAGGCTGGCAGAGCTCGGGCTCAGCAGTGGAGGGACAGTGGTGTGGCTGGCTCGTGTTCTCTGCCCCCGAGCCTCCCCACCCCCCAGCGGCCTTTCCTGCCCAGGCGCCTGCTCAGGTCCAGGCGGCAACGTTTCACAATGGAATTGTAGCAAATGGCCGGGTTCCCACGGCAGCTGGGTGCTGGGAGGACGGAAGCAGGTTCACAGTGGGAAGCACACCTGTGGCTGTTTTTATTAGAATCTGTATTTTTCCACGTACGGGGACTCTCTCCTCCAGGAGCCGCGAGTCAGGGTTCGAGAGCTCTTCACGGGAAAGACAGTGCCAGGCTCGTTCTCCCGAGGTCACTTAGCCCCTCGGCTCGGAGATGGAAGATGCCGGTCGTGCAGTCCAGCCCCTGGTCCCGGGTTCCAGGCTGCCGGAGGCCGCCTCAGCATCCTCACTCCATCCCCAGCGTCCACACCCCCACAGTGGGCGGCCCTTCACCCTTCAGCTTGCCCACTGCGGGCCTTCCCGAGAAGAGGTGCCTTCCGGGGTTGCACCCTCACCCCCACCGTCGATGGGCCCTTGGCCCTGAGCAGAGACGCGAGGAGCTGCCCACCGGGCTTATCCTCACAGCCGCTCACAGCTGGGAAGACACCTCGGACGTGCCTTGCAAATGGACAGGCCCCCGGATTCTAATTGGGATGCTCCGTGTTTTAGCTCCAGAGCTTTTTATTCATTTCAGAAGTGCAGGGTCCACTAACCACATAAAAATAAAGGGACATCAACTCGAGCGCGTTGCGAAAAATGGCTCCGCCATATTCATTCTCGGATTAATTTAATCCCCTGGTTTACAGTTGTCTACAAAGCATGCGCTGCTTTTAAAATCCATCCCAAATTGAAAATGCATTTAAGATATCGATGTGCGTGGCCGACGGGGCGCGGACCTCAGCTGCACGCAGCCAGCCGCGCTGCCCCTAATGACGGGCTGGGAGTGCCGGGGAGCGCCGGCCCGCTAATGGCCCAGCCGCAGCCCGGCCGCCGCGCTCCCCTCCGGAGCTTTTCATAAAGAATTTAAAGGCCAAGAGCTCTCCGTGTGGTGGCGGGGAGATGGGTGGCACTCATTACTGCTTACTTAATTTCCCCCCTAAATATGGAGTAGGAGGCGCAGATCAGTCCTAAATGACGTCTCCCGTGATAACCCAGCGGCCCGAACGCGCGGCCGTGTAATTGCGTCCCGGGGAGACGTCGCGCGAAGCCAGGCCGGCAGGAGGCTATTTTCGGACCGAGGAGTGGACGGAAACGGGGGGCTCCACTGTGCACGCAGGAGCTCTGTGCCCATTATCGTCTCAGTAAAAAATGGCCTCATTTGGAGACGGTGTCCCTGACCCTCCCAATCTGGACGTGAGTGTGGCTGGCAGCCCCTGGCAGAGGGGGCTGCTCTGTTTGTATCCACCTCAAGACCTGGCCTGGCAGCCGGTCGGCCCTCTGGTGCTCGGGGACCCCTGGCACTGGGAAGGGATTGGACCCCTGGCACCGAGCAAGGACATCTCTGAGTTCACAGAAGAGCCAGTGAAATCCGTGACCGTCCCTGGACGGGGCTGGTAAAGTATAACCATCACCCAGAAGAGAGCTCTGTGCAAGCCAAGCAGTTCCTCAGTCATTTACCCACAATATACACACACACAAGCACACAGCACACACGTGCGCACACAAGTACACATACACACAATGCACACACATACATGCGTGCACATGCACCCCCACATACACACACGCACAGATGTACACACACATGTACACATACACGCGATGCACATACACACACATGCGTGCACATGCACCCCCACATACACACATGCACAGATGTACACACACATGTACACATACACACGATGCACATACACACATGCGTGCACAGGTACCCCCACACACACACTTTGCACACACTTGCACACACACGTGTGTGTATGTATATGTGCTTTCGGCTACTATTTTGCAATTATCCAGATTTTCACTGAGATTTCGTGAACCACACAGCATTCCTTGGTCTGAGATAAAATCATTATCCTCAATTCATGAAATGTGGAAGGACCCAAATTGTAGAGAAAATTTTGCAAAACCGAGTAACACGAAAAAAAGACACCGACTGAAACCTCTTCTGAGAAATAGGCCACGGGCCCCGCCCGTCCGGGCTGCTGGGGGTGCAGACAGCAGCCGGGAGGCCTGGGCGCTGCGCCGGGGGCCGGCGGGGAGAAGGTGCCCGCGGTGCCCGGAGCCCCACGCTGAGCACCGGCCCCTCAGAGAGCGCATTCTCCAGGGGATGACGAGGGCGATGTGAGAGATCTTCAGAGAGTGGACAGGACGAGACTCCACCGCCAGCCTGGGGACGGACGAGGAGACCTCAGACCTGGGGACGAGGGTCCTGGGTGCTGCCAACTCCCCGAGTGAGTGTGGAGGCGGTTTCTCTCCAGAGCCCGGGATGCCTGGACCTCGGCTTCGTGACACTGAGCGGTGACCCCGTCACCCCTGCCTGGACTCCCGACCTGCCGTGAGCTCAGCGCTCCGTGGAGACGGGTGGGCCGTGCAGGTCTGGGTGGAGAGTGGCCTTCAGGGAGTGGCCTGGGTGAACAGACGCTCACAGGAGAAGCTGTTAAGGCTGAGGGGTGCTGCGAATCCCCAGGGCAGGTAGCACCCCCGTGGGACAGCCAGGCGGCAAGGCAGAACCTCTGGGCACAGGCTCTGAAAGCTGTCCAGGGGGCGCCGCGGCGAGGTGTCTGGTCGGGGGCTGGGCACCGTGGGCCTGGCCAGTGTCTGTCACCAGGCAGGGGCCCAGCCAGCATCTTCGTCTGTGCTCAAGGAGGAAGATGCGAGGGGAGGTCGCCCCAGGCAGGGAGTAGGGGGAACACCAGACGTCGAGGCCCTGGCTCCCCGGAGAGACTGTGAGGACCTTTTTCCAGTGGGGGCTCCTGCTCCCCGCCGCTCTGCGACCCCAGCGCCCTGAGCACACCAGTACCTGAGTCTGCCCTGACCCTGCATTTCCCTTCAGCCATCTGTGACCCAGCGCGTGGCTCCTGTGTGATCCATCCGGGCCGGGAGCCCAGCGGTGCGGACGGGCGGCTGGTAACCAAGCGTGTGCAAGGGGCCGGCTCCCGGGATTTAGGGGGACACTGTCCCGGCCGCTCAGTTAACAGCCCAATGTCAGGCCCTGCGGCGCGGGTGACAAATCCCTCTGGTCCTGGAGCCCCACAGACTCCCAGGGGTGACCCTACCTGCGGGGCCCTCCTGAAACACCCAGGACAGGGTGTCACCTCCCCATAGTGCCTGTGCGGGGCACACAGAATCTGGCTGGATGGCCTTTTTAATTATTTTTAGCAAATTGAAAATGAGCATTTGAAACTCATCTATATTTTTCAAGGTTGAGACATCTTCACTTTATCAAATGTGAGGTCACGCTCTCCCCAGTTCTTCAGTTCAGCTGGTCTGGTCCTGGCGGCTCCTGGACCCAGAGACGTGCCTTTCGCTCTGTGTGCCCCGGGCCAGCGCCTCCTGCCCGGAACCAGGCCCTCGGACCCGGCTGGAGACACCTGGGGCGCAGGACATGTGCTCCCGACCCTGAGGCAGGCCCCTCACTTCTCCAAGCTCAGTCCTCCTCTGTGCCAGGCTGGTACCCCTGTGTCCCTCTGTGGGCATGTGGCCCACAGTCATGCAGAGAGAAATTCTAGTCCCTTTTCTCAGGAAATGCTGCTGAAGCACCCTGGGGTCACCTCATCCTGGTGATCACTCAGTGTGGTCACCCCCAGACACAGGGGTGATGTCACAGAGCCCCATGGGCACTCCCAGACACAGCGGTGATGTCACAGAGCCCCATGGTCACCCCCAGACACAGCGGTGATGTCACAGAGCCCCATGGTCCCCCCAGACACAGCGGTGATGTCACAGAGCCCCATGGTCACCCCCAGACACAGGGGTGATGTCACAGAGCCCTTGGTACCCCCAGACACAGCGGTGATGTCACAGCCTGTGGTCACCCCCAGACACAGCGGTGATGTCACAGAGGCCGTGGTCACCCCCAGACACAGCAGTGATGTCACAGAGGCCCGTGGTCACCCCCAGACACAGCGGTGATGTCACAGAGGCCGTGGTCACCCCCAGACACAGCAGTGATGTCACAGAGGCCCGTGGTCACCCCCAGATACAGCGGTGATGTCACAGAGGCCGTGGTCACCCCCAGACACAGCAGTGATGTCACAGAGGCCGTGGTCACCCCCAGACACAGCAGTGATGTCACAGAGGCCCGTGGTCACCCCCAGATACAGCGGTGATGTCACAGAGGCCCGTGGTCACCCCCAGACACAGCGGTGATGTCACAGAGCCCGTGGTCACCCCCAGACACAGTGGTTATGTCACAGAGACCCGTGGTCACCCTCAGACACAGGGGTGATGTCACAGAGCCCGTGGTCACCCCCAGACACAGCAGTGACGTCACAGGGCCCGTGGTCACCCCCAGACACAGCAGTGACGTCACAGAGCCCGTGGTCACCCCCAGACACAGCGGTGATGTCACAGAGCCCGTGGTCACCCCCAGACACAGCGGTGATGTCACAGAGCCTGTGGTCACCCCCAGACACAGTGGTGATGTCACAGAGCCCCATGGTCACCCCCAGACACAGCGGTGATGTCACAGAGCCCGTGGTCACCCCCAGACACAGCGGTGACGTCACCGGGCTCTGCTCCAAGCTGAGCCCCTGGTCTGTCTGGCTGGGCGATGTGGGGTCCTCTGGGGGTGGCGTCCGTGTGCAGGAGCTACGAGCAGGCCCAGGGCCCCACGAGGCCCAGAGTGAGGCCTGAGCCGAAGGGCGGAAGGAGGGAAGCTGAGGTTTCTGTTACCTGGAAGAGAAAGACAGAAAGGGGAGCACTGCACCCCGCCCGTCGCTCCAGGCCCCTCACGGGCACCTCTGGGAGGCCTGCCCTGGGCTGGGAGGGCCCGGGGACCATTCCAGCCCACAGGTAAGGCAGGTGTGGGATCGACCGTGGCCCCCCAGCCGACACGGGCCCCCACCTCCGAGAGGGCCGAGGGCTGCGGAGCGGAGCCCGGCCCCTCCCGACGCCCTCAGCGCCCGGGGAACAGAGCGAGAGCCGGGCCCCCGGAGCGGTGTCCAGCAGCTGGGCGGTCATTCGAAGTCCCGGGAGCTGTCGGCTGGTCCCGCCTCTCAGCCACCTTCCAGTCTGCGCCCGAAATGGAGCCTCTGGAGCGGGAGCCAAGGCGGCCCGACCAGGGCAGAGCAGCAGAGGCACTGAGGGGCCCTTGGCTGGGACCACGTCCCCCAGCTCGCCCGGTGCCAACGTGGCCGGTGCTGAGCCCTCCCCGCCTGGCCCTGGGGGTGCGCGGTTTGTCGGAAGGAGACAATTAGCCACCTTCTGCCTCTAACGCTGCTTCACCGTTTACTCAACAAGATTTTATTTTTTAAAAACGTGTTTCCATTGATTTTAGAGAGAGAGGAAGGGGAGAGAGAGAAACATGGATGAGAGAGAAACATCGATCGGCCGCCTCCTGCACGCCCTCCAGTGCGGATCCCACCTGCAACCCGGGCATGTGCCCTGACCGGGAGTCGAACTGAGACCTCTCAGTCCATGGACGATGCTCAGCCACTGAGCCCACTGGCCGGGCTCTGCGTGATGGTAAAGGAATGGCGCGTCCACGTTGGCAGACCGTGCCCGGGACCAGGAGGCACTAGATGCCCAGGATCCCTGCGTGAGCCAAGTCTTGAGCGCACAGCGAGCTCCTGGGCTGTAGGGTGCGGGGGCCCCCTGGCCGCTCGGCCGCGCTCAGAGGGAGAAGGAGGCAGGTTCCGCTCAGCTGTGGCCTTGGAGGGGCCTACGCCTGTGGGAAATCCCACTGCCGAGTGTTCTGAGTGGAGAGACCACAGGAAGGGCCTCATGCTGCTGTGTGGTTCTGCCCGCCCGCGGTCTGTGGACAGCTCCAGCAAGGAGCCAGGGGTGCCGGTTCCCAGGGGCCAGCCTGCCCTTCCCGCCACCGCCCCGCGCAGAGCCACGGACAAGTGGACATTGGGATCCAGTGGACTGGAAGTCAGGGGCAAGGGGCCCCCGCCTGCCGAGGCCCCTGGAGAGTCCACCAGCTGAGCCTGGGACCAGCGGCCATCTGTCCACCACAGTGCACTGTTCAGATGGTGACCTTGTCCCTCTCTGGATGGAGACGCCCCACCGGATGACTGGGAGCCTCCCCGTCTCAGCTGGACCCCCAACTGGACCAGCCCTGGTCCCTCCTCCTCGACCCTCCGTCAGAGAAGTGGCCCTTGGTGCTCAGCCAACCTCACACTTCAACGAGGGGTTTGCAAGGTGTGCGGTGGACACATTGACGATGCCGGGTGACAGCAAAGCGCGTCCTGTCTGGGCCCCTCACACGTGACATCATCGCTCACACACCCAGTGTGTTCATTTAAAACCTGGGCGTCTCCCTGGCCGGGTCTGCTTAGTGGTTTGAGCCTGTGGACCAAAGAGTTGCGGGTTTGATTCTGGTCCAGGGCTTGTACCTTGGTTGTGCTTTGTCCTGGTCGGTTGTGCGGGAGGCAACCCGTCGATGTGTCTCAGCGATGTCTCTCTCTCTCTGCATCTGATAATAAATAGCAAAATATCCTCAGATGAGAATTAAAAATAAAATCTGGGTGTGAATGAAGGCGCCGGTGCAAGGACCTACGTGGGTGGGGCTCTGTGCGGCCTGCGCTCCAGGACAGGAGACGAGGCCAACGTTCCTGCCCCCCACCCTCCCGGGGGGAGCTGTCCTGCAGAACCACCCGGCTGTCCCCACAGACAGAGCCCATCTCTGCAGGAAGCACACGGAGGGAGGAGCACCGGGGGCTCTCGGGTGCCCCCCCACCCTGTGGTATCCACCCTGCACTGGACAGTCATCCTGAGGGTGTGTGACCGAGTCAGCTCCAGCGAGGCCTTTCTTCTAGCGACCCTGCCAATCGGGTGCCCCACAGTCCTCGGGGAAGAGGCTGGGCGGGGGGAGGGTCTGCCTCTGGGCTAGATGCTTGCAGCCAAGTGGAGGGAGGGACGTGAGGGCGGAGGGGGTGACAGGAATTAATGTCTCCGCAGGAGGACGCGGTGTCCCCAAGCCATGCCCACTGCTCTTATTTATAAAATAGAATTGCTTGTGCTTAAATTGTATATAACTCATGAGCCCGAGGGTGGTAAGTGCTTTCGGGTAATTAAAATGCGGACCAGCCCATTCTCGGATGGGAGGCCGTGAAGACCGGCGACTCCCCGCCGATGGCACCTTGCCGGCCAGGCCACCGTTTATCGCACTGGGAACGCCGCGCAGGTGATTGATGGTTGCTCCGTGCCGGGGAAGCAGACGCTGGACGCGCGGATTTTATTGCTACTTAGGACTCTGCTTTAGCATGGCAGGTGGGGCGCACACACGTTTGCGGGACTGCGGTCAGGGGGTGCACCTGTGCTGAGGACCTCCCCGCAGGGCGCCGCAGACCTCTGCTGGGCTCGCACAAAGGCGGGGGTTCTCCCTGTTCCGGGAGCTGTTCGCCCCGTGGGTGCTGAAGTGGGGCCGGTCTGCCTTCCCCTGGAGCCACCTCCTGGCCCTGCCTTGGCCGGGACATGGCTCCTCTGCTTCTCCTCTCCCCACGCCCCTTGGACACCGCCACCCCCACCACCCTGGCTGGTGGCTCTCCTTGGGCTGCCGACCTGCCGGAGATCTGAGTGGGCAGCTGGACATCTGGGTCTAGGAAGGTGGCCAAGGCTCCCTCCTCCTCGTTGCCGCGGCTCTGGCTGCTGCCCAGCCCACCTGCTGTCACCTTCGGTGTGGGAAGAGTGGAGACGCAGCTGGTGGTGGAGAAAACTCCTCGGCCCCTTGCCGGCCTGGGCGCCCTTTCCAGGGCCCTGCCCAGCGTCTCCTGGAGCCGCACAGGATGAGGGAGCCTGTCGGTGTGCAGGCAGGAGGGTCCCCGGGCCTTGTCCTTGGTGCCACAGGGCTCCGGCCCGGCCCTCGGTCCTCCCCACGTGGGAACGGCCCTCGAGCTCCCCCTCGAGCAGGTGCCTGCTGGGGGCCCAGGGACGGAACAAGCCACCTCCGTGCGAAGTGACTGAGCCACTGGTGAGGGTGTCGCCTGATGGCCGAAGTGCTGCTGAGGAGACAGCAGGACACGCTCCTAGGAGGCGGGTCGCTGAGCAGGGACCTGGAGGACGTGTGGATGGCGGGGCAGGTGCCCCGGGAGGAGAGAGCGAGGCCCAGCTGGTCTGCCGTGTCCAGGAGCGTGGGGTTCACAGCGCAGGGAGAGTGGACGGAAGAGATTGGGGAGGACCGCATGGAGGGCCCTGGAGGGTCATCCAGACCCGACTGTCTTTACGTCAGTGAGATGTGAGCTTCTGGAAGTTTCTACGCCAAGACCGTGGTGTAAACGGACGATGAAAGGTGATGTGTTGAGGATGACTGCAGAGCCTGGGGGTGAAGGTGGGGACCTGGGGGGCTGCCATTGGTCCAGGTAAAGGCGACAGGTGGCCAGGGCGGGCGCCAGAGGGGCTGTTGGGATGGGCGTGGATTCCAGACATGTCCACAGCAGAGCCAGGGGGCTGGGGGACGGGAGAAGCGTGGAGGATGGGGGACAGAGGCATCATGAGATGCAGCCTGAGACCCCGGGAGGGTGGAGCTGCCCATGTTCCCTGCAGGAGAAGACCCAGCAGACGGTGAGCACCCCATGTAGAGTGATATCTGGGTTTGAGGGGAGTGGGGGCTGGGCACAAGCATCGGGACTTGTCAGGACACAGGTGGAAAATACACCGGGAGGGGGTCAGGTCCCAGGGAGGGTGGGGTAGGCCCAGAGCGTGCTTCTGCCACCGGGCCACCCCCAGCTGCCGTCCAGGACTGCGAGTGAGGGTGTCTGACTCCCGGTCCTCGGTCCGCGGATTCACCCCTGCTGCGCAGACCCCCTGCCTAGAGACGCCCGGGCGTCTCAGGACAACGCAGGTGTCTGAGCCCACAGAACCAGGGCTTCACGGACGGAGCCTGAGAATCTGAATTTTGAAAAAGGCTCCCGTCCGCTGCCCCTCTTCCCAGCTGAATCCATACAGTTAACGTCCGAGGACCCGTCCTGCACCAGCCACGCGGCTCTCGGGTCCCTGAGCACTGCCCCCCGGGGTCTGAGTGGTCATCACTGTAGCCGGAGCTTAGCAGCCCCTTGGGTCAGAAGTCACTTCTCCGCCACACACCTGGCTTCTCCGAGCCCCCGGGAGCTCAGAGGGACAGCAGCAGACACGGAAGAGGGAGAAGGACCCCGTGCCTGGCACCCCTCAGAAGGCTGGACACCCCAAGGACAGGATCAGCCGGGCTCTGCCGGGGGCCAGCTGGCTCCCAGGGACGCCGAGGGAGCATCTCTTTGAGGTGATGCCCTTCCTCTGCCGCCAAGGCTGGGCTGGGCCTAAACACCTTTCACCGCTCTTGTGCCCAAATGCTCTGCTCCATGTGAGAAAACGGGGGCCTTCAGAGCAGCTCACCGGCCTTCACGGTCCGATCAGAAGTAACACCGCTCACCGTGCAGCTCACCCACGGACACGGTAAAATCCAGGTTCAGTTGACTCGCACGGATACGCAACCGTCACCACAACCAGTCTGAGAACTTCTCGTCAGCCCACAGAGAAACCTCACCCCCTCAGCACTCGCTTTCCCAGAACCCCCGCCCCAGACCACGAACCCACACGTCGCGCGTGGGCGCAATCACACGGTGCGTGGTCCTTTGTGGTTGGCGTTCTCCACATCAGATCATGTCCCTGAGGTTCTCGGCTGCCGTGGCACCTCGGAGAACGTCGTGTCTCCTCGACGGCCGGGGAACCGTCCACCGCGTGGATGGGGCACGTTTTACTGACACGTTCATCAATCCACGGGGGTGTTTCCAGTGCTGCTGTGAGTGTGGGTGCAGGTGAGCATTTCTCTGGGTGCTGGGAATAGTACTGCCACAAGCATGGGTGCACATGTATCTTTTTGGGGTCATTTTAGTTCTTTTGGGTATGTACTCAGAAGGGGATTTCTGGAGCATGTGGTAATTCTACTTCTGAGTTTTTGAGAAATTACACTACTGTTTTGGTTTTCTATGTTCCCACCAAAAGCTCACAAGGGTTTCAACTTATCCATATCCTGGTAATCTCCCCCCCCCGCCCAGCTGTCATCCTAATTATGTGAGGTGGTAACCCACTGTGGTTTTCATTTACATCTCCCCAGTGATCAGTGATGTGCAGTGGGCACCTCTTCTTTGGAGAGATAGCTCTTCAAGTCTGGTGTCCATTTTTTATTTTATTTTTTAAAAATCCTCACCTAAGGATATTTTTTCATTTATCTTTAGATTGCATGTGAGAGAGAGAGAGAGAGAGAGAGAGAGAGAGAGAGAGAGAGAGACATTAATATGAGAGAGACACATCAACTGGTTGCCTCCCAAATGACCCCGACCAGGCCCGAGGACCGAACCACAACCGAGGTCCGTGCCCTTGACCGGAATTGAACCCGTGACTCTGGTCTGCAGGCCGATGCTCTAACTGCTGAGCCAAACCGGCCATTGTCCATTTTTTAAATTGAGTTGTTGGCCTTCTGTTGCTGTGGTGTT
This sequence comes from Molossus molossus, assembly GCF_014108415.1. Classification (NCBI taxonomy): domain Eukaryota; kingdom Metazoa; phylum Chordata; class Mammalia; order Chiroptera; family Molossidae; genus Molossus; species Molossus molossus. The sequence goes on from NW_023425362.1 coordinate 1,224,103, forward strand.
GTAGGACTTCTTTATGTATTCTGGAGTTCAGTCCCTTATCAGATACATGATTCGCAAATTTTTTCTGTCATTCTGTAGATTGCCTTTTCATTCCGTGGATTGTGTTTTCTGACACACGGGCCTTCTCCATGTTAATGTACTTTAATGAATCTATTTTCCGTTCTGTGGCTGGGTCTTTGGGTGTCATGACTGAGGAATTACTGTCAAAGCCAATGTCATGAAGGTGCTCCACATGTTTACTCGTAAGTAAGTGGGTTTTGGTCCTGCGTTTAGGTCTTAGATCCACGGGAGTTGATTTTTGTAGCCGGGTGTAAGGTGAGGGTCCAACGTCAGTCTTTTATGGGCGGACATTCAGTCTTCACAACAGCATTTGTTGAAAAGATTTCTTTCCCACTGACTCATTTTGTATCCTTGTCAAAAATCACGTAACCATGTGTGCGTGGGCTGCTTCTGGGCTCGCGCTGGTCTCGTGTCTGTGTGAATGCTAGTCCATGCTTTGTGCCAATTTTGACTCGCTTCGTACTGAGTTTTGAAATCAGGGAGTGTGACTTTTTCAGTTTTAGTTTCATTTATACGATGGTTTCGGCTAGTTGGGGGTCCCTTAAGAGATCATCTGAATTTCAGAATAGATTTTTCTGTTTCCGCACAAAAACACCGTTGGGATTTTGAGAAGCATTGCAATACATCTGCAGCTTGCTTTGAGGGTAATTTATTACGATTATTAACTCAATGTCTTTATTTCTTTTAGGTCTGTTTAGGATTTGTATTTCTCCTTGAAGAAGGTTTATTAGTTTGTGTGTGTTTTTTTAGGACATGTGTCCATTTTTACCAAAGTTATCTAAATTTTTTGCCTACAGTTATTCATTGTATGCCTTAAAAATTCTCTTTATTTTTTTACGATGAGTAGTCAGACTCCCTCCTTCATTCCTGATTCTTTAAAAAAATTTTTTTTCTTTATTGATTCTAGAGAGAGGAAGGGAGAGAGAGATAGAGACATGGATGAGAAAGAACATCGACTGGCCGCCTCCTGCATGCCCCCCACTGGGGATCAGGCCACAACCTGGGCATGTGCCCTGACTGGGAATCGAACTGGCGACCTCTTGGTGCAGGGTCGACGCTCAGCCACTGAGCCGCACCGGCCGGGCTCTTTCCTGATTCTTGCAATGAGTCTTCCTTAGTTATTATTCTTGATCAACAACAGCTACAAGTTTGTCAATTTTGTCAACCTTTTCAAAGAACTGACTTTCGTTTGGTTGATTTTTCTATTGTTTTCTCTTCTCCAGTCCATCAGTTATCCACTCTTCTATGATTCTTATCTTCCTTTCTGCTTTCTTTGGATTTAGTTTCCTATTTTTTCCCAATGTTTCCGCTAAGCAGGGTGCTCCTCAGACCTCCTCCTCTGCCCTCCCTTCTCCGGCCGATGAGGGGCCCGGGGGGTCAGCCCGCTGGAGGAAGATTGGCACTGAGCCCAGAAAGATGAGGACCCCCACCCTGGGTGCGCCCCGACTCCAGACCCAGACCTGGACTGTGGGCTGGAAGAGCCTCACGTCTCAGTCAAGTCCGAACGGTGATGCTGGCAGGGGGCTGGCTGTTTTAACTACTGACCTGCAGCCGAACTCGAGGCCTCAGAATACCCACCGACACGTCGCAGGATTGCTAACGGAGCTGCACCGCCAGGAGCTGCCCAAACCTGCCCAAAGGTCCCAGGGCCGCGAGCGGGCTCCTCGTCGGTGACGGGCCAGGGGCTGCCTCTGGAGGTTTTCAGGTGGTCACAGGAACCCTCAGTCCGTCCTGTTCCGTGAGCAGCAGGGTGGCTTTTCATCGCTGCACAGGGGGTCGAGCCTGGATTTCGGCCAGAAATCCAAGGAGGGCGTCTTTGGCCGCTAGAGTAGACACGGCCACAGGGGAGCCCCACAGGCCGGCAGAGGTGTCCTTGCAGAAGGACATTCGACACCATACACTGGTGTGGGTACAGAACAGCAGCTGTGGGGGGGCCCTGGGGTTCAGGGAGAAAGGAGAGAGGCGATGCTTCTATGTGTCGGCGAGGGTTGGCTCCATGCGGCTGCAAACAGGACAGAAACCTGGGCACAGGGTGCCCTCGCTGTTCCCAAGCAGCTCTGTGTGCGAAGTTTGAGGGGACCCCCGCTCGCCTCGTGGCACCCAAACCAGCCCGCACATGCCCGAGGCGCCCGGTCCCATGTACCAAGAGGTCACCGGTTCAATTCCCGGTCAGGGCACAGGCCCAGCTGTGGGCCCCATCCCCAGTGGGGGGCCTGCAGGAGGCGGCCAGTCAATGTTCTCTCTCATCCATGTTTCTGTCTCTCTCCCTCTCCCTCTAAAATCAATAAAGAAAAAAGAAAATAATACTGCAATAGCCCTGGTCAGTTTGGCTCAGCTGTTAGAGTGTCTGCCGGCGGACCAAAGAGCAGCGGGTTCGATTCTGGTCAAGGGCATGTACCTCGGTTGTGGTTCGTCCCGGCCCTGGTTGGGGTGGTGTGAGAGGCAACCAGTCAATGTGTCTCTCTCACGTCGATGTTTCTCTCGTTCTCCCTCCCACTCTGTCTGAAGATAAATGGGGAAAAAAGCATCCTTGGGTGAGGATTTTAAAAAAAACTATGCTGCATAGATGTGTCCAGATGAAGTTGTCCTGCAGGGATGTGTCTCGAGGGTTCCCGCCGCTCTGTTCTCTCCAGGAAAATGCGAGTGTAAGACACATACGACTTGGAACGAAAGTACCGAGCAGAAGGCAACGTATTACTTCCGCAGCGAGGAAGCCGGAACCCCGTCGTCTGCAGCCCCCGGCCCCCCCACAGGCTCCGGGGCCCCAGACAGCCACTGGCACCCCGCCCGGAGAAGGCCGGCTCCTTTCAAATGGCTGGAAGCAGATGAGCATTTAAGATGCTGCGAGGCTCTGGTGATGCATCGGTGACACCGCGGGGCAGGGCCGGGTGCTCCGTCACAGGCAGAAGCTTGTTCCCTTCCCAAGTCTGTGAGCTTCAGATAAATACGGGGGAGGACTTTACTCCTGGAAGACGCAAACCTGTCTTCTCCAACAAATGAACTTTGTAGAAAGAAAACTATCGTGGAAAAACGGAAGGGGATCAACCTGGGGCCTGGAGGCGTCTGCGCAGAAGTGGGGGGGCTGTCTGGCAGAGTCCGTGAGTCATGTCACAGCTGTGCTAACTGCCTGCCGTGTGGGGGACCCTGCTCTGGGGGCTGGGACCCCATGGGACACAGCCACGGTCCCAGGCCTGGGGGATCTGCATTCTAGTGGGGAGTAAATATGTTATCTTAGAACCACGAGTCGAACCAAGTACCGTGGATGAGAGAGGAGGTCACGAGGCCTCTCGCAGGGCGTGCAGCGTGCTGGTGGATGTGGGGAAAATGCGGGGTGAGCATGGGACCCCTCGCCAGCCGTCAGGGAGGGAAGAATGAGGGAAATGAGTACATAATGCTTAGCCTGTGGCCAGCACAGTTTTCCAGTGGTTTGTGTCTATTCCCTTATTTAACCCTCGCGAGCATGAGACCATGTCACAGGACACCCATGTCCTTAGAACTGCCCCAGCATCCTGCTGCTGGGGGTGCCCCGACTGGGACCTAAACGTCAGGCTCTGGAGTTCACGCTCTGTCCGCAGGAAAAACTTACAGAGGGGAGCAAGGTGTGGAAACAGCCCCCGACGGTGCCCTGTGGTGCTCACAGCAGGGCTGGGGGTGCTGGGTCTCCTGGCAGCCTGGGGAGGTGATGTCACAGCAAGACTCGGAAGGATGAAGGGGGTGGCATGGGCGGCCAAGGCAGAGACATCTGAGAGGACGGACGGATGGATGGATGGGTGATGAATGGATGGTGGATGGCTGGGTAGGTGAAGGTATAGATAAATGGATGGATAGATGGTGGATAGATGGGTGATGGATAGATGGATGGGTGGATGGGTGGATGGGTGGATAGGTGGGTGGGTGGGTGGATGAATGAATGGAGGGAGGGATGGATGGATGATGGATAAAGTATGAATCAATGAAAACTACCCAGCAGGTGACGAGCAGGCCGCTGCTCAGACATGGGCTCTTGGCTCTGCACCTGCTCTGTGCTTCTGAGCCTTCAGCACCCAGGACAGCTCCCGGCCCCGCCGCCCACTTAGGGACAGTGCGGAGACAGGAAACAGCCCCCACTCCCGTCCTCCTCACAGAAACCTCTCCCGTGACGCTCAGTTCACTCGGCTCCCACAACCCCGAGAAGCAAATGGCGTTCCCCGTCGACGTACGATCGCGCCGCTGTTTCGTGAGCAGAATTTCACGTCCTTCTTTGTGGCAGAGCGGAGCGCACGCAGTGCACATTTCACGCGTGGACGTTTGGGGCACGCGTGTTGTTTTCAGTGATGATTCTGGGAGCATTAAACCAGAGCTTTACATAAAATCTGCATCTGTGACCTCTCTCTGACTTAGATGGAGCTGATGCAACCACGGGACTCCGAGGGGTCCCCCCGGGGAGCCCACTGCCCCACCCCGTCAGCCAGCTGGAGCTTGCGGTGCTATGGGGGGGTGGTGAGGACGACCCCAGACCCAGAGACTAGAAGGGCTGGGCTGGGGGGGTGGCTATAGGAGCGGTTACGGGACCGAGGGCACATGGCAGGACCAGGGTCCAGGCTCCCTCTCAGGGTACATCCTCCCCTCAACCTATTTCAGAATTGGGACTGGCCAACGGGACAGGCCCTGTGGGCTGGCTGATGGCCCCACAGAAGTGACAGGCACGTGCTGAGGTCTGCGGGCACAGAGCTCAGGGTTATGCTCACTGGCCGTTGGGGTCTAGACCCGCCGCAGGGCCCAGGGCAGAACTCGGCCACTGCGGGAAAAGCAAGGGTCAGGACTCGCCCAGCGCCCCAGACGGTGGCTGTCACCCACCTGTGTCTGTCTGTCCCTGGTGGGCGAGCTCACTCGACAGCGAGCCCAGAAGAGCTTCCTCGTCTTTCCCGGGGCTGAGTGTGGCCACACCCCACCGCTGGGCCTGGGCGCCCGCCGCCCCTTCTGAGGGGATGGCTTTGCCAGGGCCGGGACGCCTCTGGCCCCACGTGCTGGACTCTCAGGTTTGCTGCCGCCCGGAGAGCCCAGCGAGTCTGCGGCGCGGCCCTGGAGGTTCGGGAGCTGACAGACAAGCCCGGTAACCAGGCAACCGCTGATTTTCCATAGCCCGCGAGTGCAACGCCGCACATGATGAATTTATCAGACAGCGACGCACTGTTCCCACATCTCCACACTCGGATCGAACCCCGGAGAGCTGATCTGCAAGAACCTGGGGACCTTGGGCTAACGAGACCCAAGGGACACACTCGAGAGGAGAGGTGCCCTGGGGAGGGGGCGATGGAGACCCTCTCAGCCCAGAGTCTGGCTGCTGCCGGTGGTCCAGTGGCCGAGCCTCGTGGGGCGGGGCAGCCGGGAGGTCTGAGGGCACCAGGAGAGCACAGTGCCCATTGGCGTGGCCTCGGAGGGGGGCTTTGCTTTTGCAAGCGGCCGTCTGTCCATTAGCTTCTCGCTCCCTTGCTCGGGAAGAAAGCATCTCCTAGCTGCTGGGTCCTGTGGTCCCCTCCAGGCAGGGTCTGAAGTCCTGGGGTCCACTGCCATCAGGCAGGGCCCTCTGAGGCCTCTGACCCTCTCCCTCTGTGTCCTCGCCTGGTCATCCCTCTGTGTGTGTCTGTGTCCTGATCTCCTCTGTGTACAAGGACGCCGGTCACCTTGGGTTAGGGCCACACATAAGATCTCCTTCGACCCTAATCGCCTCCTTAAAGACGCATCTCAGACACGGTCCCATCTGAGATACTGGGGGCGAGGATGGCAACCTGTGAACTCGGGGGACACAGCTCAGCCCCCGGCACTGGGCCCCAGGTCCCCCTCCCCACACTATCATTCTCGGGGTAACTCCGACAGCCACGTGGGTGTCGCCTTCCCCTGCCGACTCTGTTCCTCTCTTGTCCGATGACCACCTGTCGTCTCTGCCTCCTTGCCCCTGGCTCCAAGGACGAGGCCAGGACCTCGATGCAGAGATGGTGTCATTTCCAAACCCTCGTTCCCGTCCTTCTGATGCTGAGTCCTCGCCCCGCACGGGACTCCAGCCCTCTCCTGCCGCCTCGCTGGCCCTGTGCTGTGGGACTCGGGTCCCCGAGTGCGTGTGTGGAAGTCCCACCCTTGATGGGACCGAGTTTGGAGATGAGGCCGTTAGGAGGTGCTGCTGTGACCCGGGCACTGGCGGGGGCTTCGGGGGCCTCTCATGCCCCACAGCCCCCCCGTGTCCTGTGATGTTTCCACATGGCTGTAAAGGAGATTGCACAGTTGAAATAATTTCAGACGACAGCGCGGGGTTTGCTGCACGGCGGGTGTAAGTCATTTTGGGTAGTTCGCTCCGCCGCCGGTGAAGTGAGGCCGAGGTCAATGCCCAGGCCGCTGGCCGCGCCGGGTGACCACCTCACCCCGTCAATAGCGTGCAGATAAGACAATAACGTGTGCCACAGGCCAGAGCCTCCGAGGTCGCCGGCCCAGCCCCTTCATTGAGCCCGTGCAGAGATGGAGTCCCGAGGAGAGCGGAGGCCCGGCCAAGGTCACCGGGCAGGCAGCTGCCCACTGCACCCCTCTGGAGTCCTCGAGTCCCGCTGTGGCCTGGCCTTGTTCGGAGGCGAGTTCAGGACTTGAGGCTGCAGCTGCATCAGCTGCTCAGCCCCGACGGCCTGTGCTGAGCACCCCACGCCCCCAGTGCGGGGCACGAGGACCCCGGCTCAGCCAGGGAAGTCCGGAGCCACACAGACCCCCGCGCTGTCCAGGGACATCTTGCAAATTCTCCAGGCTTCTCCCTGCACCTGCCCGGGCACCCGCGCTGTAAGGGTCACGTTGGTCCTGGAGCTCAGGTCCCCCGAGGCCAGCTCTCCGGAGCCACCGCCTGGGAACAGGGCTGGCGTGTCTCGAAGGCACCGTGTCCCAAATAAATGGGGGCCCCAGAGCTTAACCACCTGCGTTCCCTCGTTGACAGGGAGCAGCTTGAACTGAATCCTGTCGCTTCAGTTCAGGGAGAGCGCAGAGGCTGGGTAGCTGCTGGGGCTCCTAACAGTTCACATCGTGCTCCGCGAGATAAAAGTGGTTGGGGAATAAAGGCGGCGGAGGGAGTGCCGGCGGGGCCCCGCCTGGTGTCCCCACCGTTTAAACGGGGCTGCAGCTCAGACGCCGAGTACCCGGGGCACAGTCGGGACCGCCCTGGGGACGGCGGGCTCCTCTTCCCACCGGATGACACTGTTTGATCAAATCTTACGGCCGTGACAACCAGCAGAGGCTTGTAAAACCGGCGGCCCACAATGATTTATCATCTCGGATCCAAAGCCCCCTCCTTCTGCTGCATCCTGAGAAGACTGGTCGCAGGAAGTCCTGTGGAGAGGCTGTCCGGCGTCCCTGCGGTGGACACCGGCCTCCGAGACAACAGCCGTCGGCAGCGAGGTGGCCGCAGGGACCCTGCCCTCACCTGGGGCTTCCCTCCGGGGGTTCCTCAGCTGTCAGGCAGTCAGACCCTCGGGGGGGGGGGGTGCTTTGCATTTGTAGACACGGCCCAGTTCATTCTGATGGGACGGTAACAGAGAGAAAAGCGGAGACAGAGCCCGGAAGGCAGCGGGGGGAGGTGTCTGGAGAGAGGTAGCTGGCTGCCCACCTCTGTTTACCTGTTGTCCCAGCTGAGGCTGAGGCTGCCAGGCCGTTGAGACCCCCCCCCCCAGTCGCTCTGCGGAGACCCCCGCTCAGGTGTCGGAGCTGCACAGGTGGGAGCTGCCCTGGACCCCACGTCCTGTGAAGCCCAGTGAGCGTCTTTTCAGCCCCCTGGGGTCTGCTGGGGGCGGGGCACGGGGGCGCCTTCTCGACCTGTCTTTGCAGGTTTCGTGAGTTTTAGGCTCGTCTCGTCCCCCCTACACATGCTCGCACACGCTTCGGCAGTTAAAGGGAGGGACCCTCGAGCTATGAACTCCAGGGGCTTGTCGGACCCACGCACACCCACGCTCGGCAGGGCACCTGGCAAACACCAGACACGGCCGTTGGTTCTCAGTCTGCAGGCTGCAGGTCCGAGGTCAGGGTGCGGGCGCTGCCGGGTTCTGGTGAGGACCCTCCTCAGGGTCGCTGATGGCCCGTGTGCCCTCGTGTGGGGGGTGCTGTGGGGACCTGCTCATAACCCACGGATCCCCCCTCCTGGCACCATCACACTGGGGCTCAGGTTTCAATGTAGGACTTGGGGGGCACACAATGAGTCTGAAGGACAGACCCAGGACCACGTGGCTGCAGCAGCCTCAGAAGATGGGGGTGACCCACGGGTTCAGGGACAGTGTGGGTTCATGAAACTCACCCACACCATGGGTTCAGGGACAGTGTGGGCCCACGGGACTCACCCACACCGTGGGTTCAGGGACAGTGTGTCCATGGGACTCACCCACATTCGTGGGTTCAGGAACAGTGTGTCCACGGGACTCACCCACACTGAGGCATGAGAAGCTGCTGTGACCCTGGAGGGACCGTGAGCAGCCCGGGCAGGGCCCGGTGCCCAGCACGTGGGGTGGGCCACACAGCGTGTGCTGCTCACACCTGGAGCGGTCTGTGCACACCGCGTGCCTGTCTGGCAGGACAAGGAGGTCCCACACGGCTCCAGGGAGTGTGCTCCTTCCGCGCCGACGGGGCAGAGCCTGTACGTCAGGAGAGCTCGTGCCCCGGGCATGAGAGAGGGTAGGACGGGCCACCTGGGTCTGGAGCGGATGGGTCCGTTTACATTATTTCTGATGGGAAAAGAAAAAGATTCGGTTTTCGAACATATCGCTTCTCCAAAAGACTTCGGAATGGAGTAAGTTTGAGAACTGAGGTGCCATTGGCCGTCTCCCCAAACATAAAACTGTGAGTTCCAGGGAGGCAACGGCCAAGTGTGCACTTCATGGTGTCCCCCGGGGTCCACTGCTGGACGGATGGATGGATGAACGGATGGACGAGAAAACACTGTCCTCTGCCCGTGCCCAGGTCAGCCCAGTGGCACCCCGGACACATCAGTGTCCTCTGAGCCCAGCCCTGGGCGGGTGCCGAGCCCCCCACCAGTCGAGGAGCTCGGAAATGTCCAGACCAGTGTCCTAACGCGTGGCCTCAGCCACGCCCACCACAACGTGGTCCTGTGGGTGGAGAAAGGAGACTCCAAAGGCTCAGCCTTGGAGGAAGGTTCTTGTGTCTCCCCGAAGACCTGGGCCGATAGGGCTACAGTGCCCATCCAGGGCGGGCGGGTGCCGAGAAGGGGCCCTGGGGACACGGGCTTAGGTAGAGGGCGGAGTGACGGACAGCCCAGGACAGGGGAGGCTGGGTGTAGACCCGCAGTGGGAGGGGCTGTGGGTGCGGACAGAGCCAAAGCAGAACCCGGTCAGGGGCACCTCCGAAAGTGGGTATCACTCTCGGCACAAGGGGGCCTCCTGCCCCCACATCAGAGAAGCTGACTGTGGTGCTCCCCTCCCCCCACTTTCTCAGGGCTCAGCCAAGCAGGCCCGGGGCAGTGACAGAGTCCAGTTCGGGGGGGCCTGCGCCCTCATCCGGGGACACCAGGGCTCAGGAAGGAGCATACTGTGTGGGCTGAGGGTGGGTCCCCCAGGGCATAGGGGGCACCCCAGCCCTGCAAACAGGGGAATAGCTGGGGCCCAGGCCTAGGATGGGATTTTGGGGCTGGAGTGTCTACAATCCTAGGAAAACTGTGGCCTCCAGGGGTTGGGCCCCCTTTCACCCCAGGAGAGCATGTCCTCGCACGCACGTGGGCATGGGCATGAGAGGAGAATGTACCTTCATGGACAGCCAGGCAGACGTCGTCAGGAAGGGGGCCGGGGCTCAGATGGACTCAGATGTGAGGCCTGGCTGTCCCTGGGGCTCCTCGGACCCGGGCCGGGGGTTTCTGGGGACAGACATGTTAACAGGCAAAGTGGCCACAGCTGCTTGTTCCCCAGGGGGCCGGGCAAGGAGGCCTTGGGCAGAGATGGTGCGGTGACCAGCCAGATGGCCGCTCTGCTGGGTCCGCCTCCTCACCTCTCCGTGTCTGCAGCTGCAGGACACCCGACCTCTGGTGGGCGAGCTGACGCCGCTATTTGTAATGCTGCCTGATTACCGGGCACGTGCTTGGGGACCGTGGGCCAACACCGGCCACGGAGCTGGACACAGCCTCCTGCTCTCTCCCCAGGTGTGCCTGGACCGGGGGGATGGGTAAGATGGACCAGGTCTGTGCCCCCAGCCTGACAGCTCGGTTTGACTCATCTCATTTAAACAAAAGAAGCGTATCCGGGTGCCTGTCTTTATGGTCCGGACCCCCAGGCGGCTGTTGCCACGTCCTCCATGCTTCCGGGGGTCACTGCCTCTGCCCCGTGCCCACTGTCTCCAGGAACCCCCAACCCCCGCTGCCTCCTGGGGAGGACCGGTCCGTCCTGCGTCCCTGGGGACCTGCACGCCGGCATGGAGCCGCCCCTCCAAGCCCCTTCTTCAGTCCACCGAGTGTGAGTGGGAAGCTGGCCTTCCTGCCAGGTGGACGCTCCGCGTCCGAGAGCCCGGACGGTGGAGCAGAGGCCTGCTGCTGGTTCAGGTCCGAGTCCAGCTGCGTCCCCGGGCGTATGCCCCATGATGCCCTGCGCCCACTGGCACCCTTGGCACCTGCCCCGCCTCGAACCCCAGGCCGGGCTCCCTGCGTGCGGCCAGCTGCTCGGATAGGAGCTCGGGACTCAGCTGAACCCGCCGCCCACGCACACCTGCTCCGGGACACCAGTGGACATGGTGGCTCTCAGGGCTCCGGCTCTGGTTGTTCCGCGTCCACCCAGGGAGGGTGATTCTCCTACAGGGGAGCCTGCCGCCGAGTGGGTGAGGGGTCCGTCCCTGCCTGGAGGGTGGGGCCCGTGCAGCCTCAACGGATGCTCCACGGACGCTCGTGGGGTGAGCGGAGGCAGCGAGGGATCAGCGTTCGGACCCTCTTGGGGTCCTCACTTACCTCAGTGACGGGAATGACAGGACCCAGCAGAGAGGGTCCGCTGGCCTCGGGGCCTTGTTCGGAGTTACAGCCGGAGGCCTCCCCGCTCGGGACCTGGGCGATCAGAATTCACCCGGAGACAACACAGGTGTCTTTTGCGTTTTGACCTGGAAATGATCTGGAACGACTCAGCCTCACGGTGGAGACAGCTGTCCCCAGGGCCTCTCCTCCCAAAGCCACGTGGTGGGCGGAAGGCCCGCCCACTCTGCTGCTACCCTGCGATGGACCGAGCTCTGGCGTGGGCCTGACGTTCTGGGACACGCACGGGCTGGTGACGGGTCAGCGGGTGGGGCTCGGGGAGGACGGGACTGTCGGTGCCTCAGCTGTGCCTGCCCGGCCCTGGTGGGCGCGTGGTGGGCGCCTGGCTCTCGGTCCCTCCACTTTTCTTTTCTTTTCTCATTTTTTTTCTTTATTGATTTTAGAGAGAGAGGAAGGGAGAGGGAGAGAGAGATGGAAACATCGATGAGAGAGAACGTCGAATGACCGCCTCCTGCACGCCCCCCATTGGGATGGGCCCACAACCTGGGCATGTGCCCTGACCGGGAATCGAACCGATTACCTCTTGGTGCAGGGTTGACGCTCAACCACTGAGCCACACCGACTGGGCTATTTTCTTATTTTTTTAAAATTAAAAAAAGTGTACTGCCATCTCACGCTCAGGTATATCTTTATTTTAAAGGTTTTAACCCATTTCTGTCACTACTTTTTGTTCAAACAGGGCCAAATTGGACCAGCGAGCACCCCCTGTAAGCCAGTCCCCACGTCCTCAAAGGACGGTCACCCTGGGAGGACTCCTCAGGCTGGCTGGGCCTCCTCTCCCGGGGCCCTCGCTGCTCCCCGGGACCGGAGGGCCCCTGTGGCTGGCCTGCCTCTGCCCCCATGCGCAGAGCGAGGGTCTTGCTGACACAAGCCTGTGACGACACCGCGGATGTCAACCGGACCCCACAGCCCTTTCCACAAATGCTTCCGTGAAAACCGTGGTGCGTTCACTCGCTGGTTCTATTCTGCGGTCGCACAGAACGCCGGCGGATTTGCAGTCAGATCGGAGGGCCGAGACCCGGGGTGTGCCTGGGCACACGCTGCTTCCGTGGCGCGGGGCGGCCCTCAGAACCCCACACCTTTGCCGGGACGCAGGCACCCGCGCCGCCCGGCCAACCCCGCAGGCCGGGGACCCGACAGCCACGGGTCTGCGGCGGACACTGAAATGGCTTTTCCGGGGCCGTGGGCCCGACGGTCTCTCAGGCTGCAGCCCATCCAGACAGTGCAGGACCCGAAGGTCTTCGATTCCCGATAGATGCTGTTGGGCTGAAATTCTGATTTCCATCAAGGACCCCTAATTATCTCCACTTCTTACACCTGTGCGAGCAGTCACCTGGGGGGTCAGCATGAGCCCGTTGGCACCACTGGGGCCCCAAGTCCCCCTCAGGCAGCTTCCTGAGGCCCTGAGGGGCCCGGCCCCACCATGGGCAGTGCCTCTTCCCGTGGCCCAGGGTGCCCTGTGGAACACAGTCCCGTCGTCCCCTGCACCCTGCTTTGTCACCTCTCTGTCTTGCGTTCTAAGCTCCTCTTCCTTTCAGCCGCGTGGGATCTGTTCCCGAAGCGGAAAGGGTGAAGATGGTGACATCGTCTGTGGTCGGGCGTCCATGTTGGCGGAACGGCAGGAGCCCAATGAAAAGCATGTCTGTGCCCAGGACCAGGCCTGCCCTGCCCTGCTGCCCCGGGAGAACACCCTGGCTCGGGGTGTTTAAGCAGCGAGTGCCCCCCGGGCGGGAAGGACGGCGTTGGAGACAAAGCACCGGAGGGCAGTCTGCTCCGTTCCCTCTTGTCCAGCGAGCCTCCCAAACTGTCCCCGAAACACGGGATGCAAACAAAACAGGTCTTTTTCCAGTGACTGAATTATGTCAGGATGCCTGGGCTCTGGGTCCTGGTTCTGTCCCATTGCAATGACAATAACAATAACAGTAACAGTAATAATAACAGTAACAGCATCAATAATAACAATAACAGTAATAGTAACAATAACAACAACAGTAACAGTAACAATGACAATAACAGTAACAGTAACAATAACAGTAACAGCATCAATAATAATAATAACAGTAATAGTAACAATAACAACAGTAACAATGACAATAACAGTAACAGTAACAATTATAACAATAACAGTAACAGTAATAATAACAGTAACAGTATCAATAATAACAATAACAGTAATAGAAACAATAACAACAGTAACGGTAACAGTAATAATAACAGTAACAACAATAATAACAGTAACAGTAACAAAAATAATAACAGTAACAGTAACAATAACAGCAACAGTAATAACAGTAACAGTAATAACAACACTAACTGTTACAATAATTAATGATACATTTCATAGTCACCCCTGGGCTCGATCAGCAGTCTTTGAAACCAGTGAGGAGTGTTTATTTTAAAACTACTTTTTGCTAGTGATGGTTTTTCTCAATGGAACACTGGGCAGACGTGGAATTAAGAGGCAGCCATCACTGCGCGGCCATGTGAGCTGAAGGTCAGGCGACCAGGGACCTCAAAGTGAAGGGGGCGGGGGCAGGTGCCCAGGGCGGGGCCCCCTGTGTGTGGCCTGGTCCCCGCTCTCCACAGGCAGCCCTGGCAGGATGGAGGTGAGAGAGGATGCCGCTCACGCATTGTCAGCCTGGGACTGTCTGCTCGGGGTCGGCTACGGGTCCGAGAAGAGGCCATGCAGCCGTGGGGAGCTCTGTGAGCCAGGGCAGTGCCCCCGCCCCTGCAGAGAACACCCTTGGTGTCGGAGTTCCTCTGGGGGGAGGTAAATGGCTCCCCCAGCTGGTGGTGCGGTGTGGGGGATGGGGAGCCCCTCTCTGGTCCTGCCTGCGGACCTCTCCGGATGGACGCTGCCTGTGCCCGGCAGACGCTGCCTGTGCCCCTCCAGGGCCCCCGAGGACCCCGAGAACCTGGCACACAGCTAATGTCATGGAAGGCTCCAACTTCACCCATCGGTGAGACAGCAAGAGCCTCAGGGCGCCAGCGCCATCAATAACCAGGTCCCGACAGGAGCCCAGAGAGAGGGGCGCCCGGAGCTGCCCCGGCCCTGACCACCGCGGCAGGAGCGCCCAGCAACCGGCAGAGAGGCCTCGCAAGCAAGGTCAGGCGGGGAGGCAAGGTCAGGGGGGCCCCCGTGGACTGTGCAGCCCCCACGAGGAGCCCGGCGAGGTCCGAGGCTAGGAGATGGGGCTGCAGGGAGCAGGGGAGTTAATAGTCCGCCGCGGCCCCTCCACTCGGCGGAGTTAATGGGTTGAAACACTTAGATGGTGGGCATTAAACAAACTCATAAAATCCCCAAACCAAAAACCACGCTGAGTTTCCAAAGTGACTGAAACGAATAGCAAATAAAAGCCTGAAATCATGGAGCCGTTGGCAGGCCCGACCGCAGAGCTGGCTGAAGGCCTCCCGCGCCCCGTGACGGCGCCGCGGCCGCGATTGTTTGAACGTCGTGGTTTTAATAAGAACCCACTCGGCGGCGCTCCCCCCACTGAGCTGAGGGCTGTACATCATTTTTGAAATGAAAGGCTGTTTTTTAATAATTTACCGAACGGCTGAAGGGTAGCCATGTCCTTTCTGTAACGTGATCTGCTCGGCTCCTGCAGGGGAGGCCCCCGTGCGGTGGGGACCCTCGGGGGCCCATATCTTCATTGACCCTCGGCTGGTGGCTCCCCACCCCAGCCATGGCCCACATCTTGGAACTGCACACAAACCCGGTGGGCAGGGCCAGCCTCGTCCCCTCTGCATGTCTGGAGGGCGAGGTGGGCGGCTGCTCGCTGACCTTAGGGACCAGCAGTGAGCAGGTGGCCTTGGGTTCGGCCAAAGGGCCGGGAGAACGGCAGTCAATGTGGGTCACGGAGCCCCGGCTGTCACACGGCGGGTGCAGGATGCCGGGTGAGCCCTCAGGTGGCCTAGAAGAAAATGAAACACACCTTCAAAAAGGGAACCACCCAGCCGGCGTGGCTCAGTGGTTGAGCATTGACCCTGCACCAAGAGGTCGCCGGTTCGATTCTCTGTCAGGGCACATGCCCAGGCTGTGGGTCCAGTGTTCAGTGGGGGGCCTGCAGGAGGCGGCCAATCGATGTTCTCTCTCATCGATGTTTCTCTCTCTCCCCTTTCCTCTCTCTCTCAAATCGATAAAGAAAAAATAAATAGAAAGGGAAGACACCGACTGCTGCCTCCCAAACGGCTCCTCTGTGGTTCGGAGGAGCCGGGCTGTGTGATGCGGTTACCATGGCTCCCGGGACGCTCGCGAGGGTGGGTTGTGCAGGCCACACACACGAACGTGAAGTGTACGAAGGGCCAGAGGCGAGTGTGCAAACCACATACCCACACCGCTCCATGAACCGTGTTTCACCCGTCACTGGGCTCAAGGCCAATGTACAAAAATTGAGCCGATTCCTTTAGAAAAGCAGCGAACAGGAAAGAGGTGGAAACACCATGGCAGCGGCCCGATCGGCCTGCGGGACCTGCTCACCCAGGGACAGATCGGCCTGCGGGACCTGCTCACCAGGGACAGATCGGCCTGTGGGACCTGCTCACCCAGGGACAGGTCGGCCTGCGGGACCTGCTCACCCAGGGACAGATCGGCCTGCGGGACCTGCTCACCAGGGACAGATCGGCCTGCGGGACCTGCTCACCCAGGGACAGGTCGGCCTGCGGGACCTGCTCACCCAGGGACAGGTCGGCCTGCGGGACCTGCTCACCCGGGGACAGGTCGGCCTGCGGGACCCTGCTCACCAGGGACAGATCGGCCTGCGGGACCTGCTCACCCAGGACAGGTCGGCCTGCTGGACCTGCTCACCCCAGTGACAGATCGGCCTGCGGGAACCTGCTCACCCAGGGACAGGTCGGCCTGCGGGACCTGCTCACCCAGGGACAGATCGGCCTGTGGGACCTGCTCACCCAGGGACAGATCGGCCTGCGGGACCTGCTCACCCAGGGACAGATCGGCCTGCGGGACCTGCTCACCCAGGGACAGGTCGGCCTGCGGGACCTGCTCACCCAGGGACAGGTCGGCCTGCGGGACCTGCTCACCCAGGGACAGATCGGCCTGCGGGACCTGCTCACCCAGGGACAGGTCGGCCTGCGGGACCTGCTCACCCAGGGACAGGTCGGCCTGCGGGACCTGCACACCCAGGGACAGGTCGGCCTGTGGGACCTGCTCACCAGGGACAGGTCGGCCTGCGGGACCTGCTCACCCAGGGACAGATTGGCCTGCGGGACCTGCACACCCAGGGACAGGTCGGCCTGCGGGACCTGCAGATGGCACGTGGCTGACGCCGCATGCGTGGACAGCGCCGTGTTCACGCCGCCCTCACAGGGGTGGGTGGCCCCTCAGATAGGCAGGCCTTCCTGTGCCACCTCACTTTGTTTCTCCTGAGACATGACCAGTGGATCCCGAGTGACCACGGGAGGAGCCACGACGGCCACACGGACGTGAAGGCCACGCACCTACGACGCTCTCCAGACCGCAGGCCGACGCTCTAACCGCTGAGCCAAACCGGCCAGGGCTACGACGCTGTCACTTGGCCCTGTAGGAGACACACACACCGACTGGTGGGCCGTGGGCTCCAGCAGCAGGCCCACGGACGTATGTCATGTTGCTATGACAATGGCAACACTGTTGCCGTGGGACCCGTGGCTGTCCTCGAGGCTGCTGGAGAAACTGAACGCCCACGTGGGAAAGTGCTAGCCCACCGCACCCAGCATCCACGGGGGACGGGTTTTGGATTTAAGTGAGAAGGGAAGGCGATGATTTTGGAGGAAAGACCTTTTGCGACCTTGGGGCGCCCCTTTGATACCCCGGACTAGCTTCATACTGAGAATGTCGTTTGTAAAAAGACGCGGTCAGGAGCGTGCCGGACCCGCCCCCCAGCAGGGGGCGACACTCTCAGTACACGGTTCAGCAGGGACCCCACGCGGAATCCATAGGAGCCCACGGGTCGGCGCAGAAAACGTCATCGCTCACGGGGCGGGCGCACCCGCACACCCTGCACCGTGAGTGGCCGCCAGTCACCACTCCGTGGAGGGCAGAGGAAGAGACAGAACGCAGAGTGTGGACGGACACGTGGCCTTGCTCCCCTCTGACCTGGAGGAGCCTCTCCGTCCACTTGCAGCTCGTTTTCCTTCGGACGGGAGCAGTGACTTCACGCGGACCCGGGGTCTGGGCTGGCTGGGCGCAGGTGGGCCTTGTCCGTGGGCCGGGGTCTGGGCTGGCCGCAGGTGGGCCTTGTCCGTGGGCCGGGGTCTGGTGGGCGCAGGTGGGCCTTGTCCCTGGGCCGGGGTCTGGGCTGGCCGCAGGTGGGCCTTGTTCCTGGGCCGGGGTCTGGGCTGGCCGCAGGTGGGCCTTGTCCCTGGGCCGGGGTCTGGGCTGGCCGCAGGTGGGCCTTGTTCCTGGGCCGGGGTCTGGGTTGACCGCAGGTGGGCCTTGTCCGTGGGCCGGGGTCCGGGCTGGCCGCAGGTGGGCCTTGTCCCTGGGCGGGGTCTGGGCTGACCGCAGGTGGCCTTGTTCCTGGGCCGGGGTCTGGGCTGGCCGCAGGTGGGCCTTGTTCCTGGGCCGGGGTCTGGGCTGGCCGCCGGTGGGCCGTGTCCGTGGGCCGTGGTCTGGGCCGCAGGTGGGCCTTGTCGTGGCGACGGGGTCTGGTGGGCGCAGGTGGGCCTTGTCCCTGGGCCGGGGTCTGGGCTGGCCGCAGGTGGGCCTTGTTCCTGGGCCGGGGTCTGGGCTGGCCGCAGGTGGGCCTTGTCCCTGGGCCGGGGTCTGGGCTGGCCGCAGGTGGGCCTTGTCCCTGGGCCGGGGTCTGGGCTGGCCGCAGGTGGGCCTTGTTCCTGGGCCGGGGTCTGGTGGGCGCAGCTGGGGCTTTGAGAAGGACCAGGCACAGTGCACAGCAGGCCAGGGAGGCCCGAGCACGGGCCGGGTGAGACCCCGTCTCTGTCCGCCGAGGGGTTCGGTCCAGGCCCTCGAGCCAGGCCCGGTCTCCCTTTGCCGCACAGGACTGTGACCTCTCCTCACCCGTGTCCCTCGGTCCTTCCTCAGAGGCGACCCGCAGACCTGGACTCCGCTCCTTGAGCGATGTCTCATCCCCCCACTCGCCCTCCCCTTCTCTCCGCTCCCCCAAAGTGTGTCACACAGCAGAGCCCCCAGCACCAACCTGACCTCGGTCCTGCATGGACGCCTCTGTTCTTCACGACGTCGGACCTGACGGGCAGACAGACGGCACCGTCATGGCCCGCCCAGTGACGGGCACGCCAGCAAGTCAGAGGGGCCCGGGCGGAGGGCCTGGGGGGCGGGCGGGAGAGGCGCAGACACGAGGTACGGAAGTGGCAGGGCCCCGGGCACCTTCCCCCTGGGCTGTGTGCTGGCAGCAGGGCCCACGAGTGGAGCCCGCAGCTGGACCCACCGCGGCCCCATAACCTCTTCGGGGATGGGTCTTAAAGTAGCGTGTGGGGCTGCGGGCGGGAGACGGGCAGGGGCTGTGGTTACTGACGAGACAAGTGCAGGACCTGGTGGCTAATGGACTCAATGCCCACCGGGCAGAGCCGGGCTCTCCCCTGTGTCTTCTCCCCGCGACTGTGCAGTGCCCCTCCCCCTCTGCCCCTCTGCGGCCTCCAGTCCCCTGTCCCCCAGGAAGCTTCTGCTCAGCCCTTTGCGCACCTGCCCTGCCCGGGTGGGAGCCCGTCTACCTGGTCACTCTGCTCATCACATCGGAGCCAGCGGGACCTCAGGGTGCCGGGTCCTTGCTTGTTACAGAAGAGGCTGCCGGGCGGGGGCTGGGGTCCCTGCTCACCCTCAACACTGAAACCACATCTTCACGGAGGGCCGGGCTCATGGCCCCGGACCCCTCACGTCTGGGAGCCAGGACTGGGTCCTGCTGCAACATCGGGGTCCAAGTGCTCTCGGCTGAGTGTTCACCGCGGAGAGCAAGGCAGCTTCGAGGGGGCTTTGCCATCACGCAGGAGAGCAGGCCTGGGGGGTGCCCTGGGGCTCACGGTCTCCCCGGTCCTCCCCTTGCTGCCCCGGCACAGCTCCCGGTGAGGAGCTTGGAAATGGGGAGCCCCTTGTCCAGTCACGTGGTGACTGAGTGCAGCTCTCCGGTCGCCCGCCGCCATCCCCTTGGCTGGGGACACGGCGGGGGTGCAGGGAAGGATGCCGGCACGTGGAACGCTGTGGACCCTGGGCTGCGTCCCGGCCTCGTGCTGGCTCAGAGACCGTCCCCAGGTGGCGGCTGGCCGGGGTCTCCAGCTGGAGAGGGAGCGGTTTGCAGCCGGGAGGGGGAGCTGGGCAATTACTGTAACTACCGCGGCGTGTTATCCTATTACCACGGAGCACGCGCCTTTCCGAGCTCTGCTTCCAAAACGGCATGTCAGACAAGACCTGGATCCGCTCCCGAAATTTTCAGTCTTCAGAGCAGAGTGGACCGGGGCCTCCTAATGGGCTGGGGGTGTGATTGTCCGTTGGCTGCAGCGGCCGCACTTTCTCTGGGCACAGCTACAGGACGTGGCTTCGGCTGGCGCAGGGTCAAGTCCGAGCCTCGCCCTGGGGCCTGGGCGAGAGGCCTGGGCTGCAGGGCGCTGCGCTCGGAGACGGTCAGCGGAAGGGCTGGCCGCGTTGGCTGGTGGTGGCCGAGAGCACGGGCTCCCTGGCGCGAGGCAGACCCAAGCATGGCCTCTGCCTGGTGCCCCTGAGACCGTGCGTCACCGTAGGGGGCTCAGCCTCATCCAGCCCACCTGCCGCTCTGCACCTGCTCCCCTGTCTCAGCCAAGCCACAGGGGTGCCTGGGGGCCCTGCGACGCCCACCTGCAGCAGAGAGCACCTGTGGGGACCTCCTGCCCCCCGCTCTTCCAGACCGATTCCGTTTGCAGAGCTGCGAGGGCCTCCTCATGGGTTTTTAAATCCCACGTTTCAGCCAAAATCGGAGCCGTTGGGGACACGGCTGAGCTCCGGGTGGCCCTGGTCCGCGGCTGCCTGGTGTTTCGTGGGTGAGGGCGTGACACCTGGCGAAGCCGTCGTTCTAATGGACGTTTTGGTGAACTGACCTGTGCAAGACATTTTCAAAGTGACATTTTATTTTCAAGTTGTAGATTCACAGAAAAGGCTGCAATGGCCCCGAGCTCCTGTGTACCCCCCCCCAGCGCCCCGGGCTGACGGACAACGCTAGGCTGTGACTAAGGACACGGCGTGGGGTCGTTGAGAATTCCTTGGCGAGTCCCCAGCATCCTCCTTCTGTCCAGGGCCCTCGGTATCTCCCTGCGCAACTCTGGGCCTGACTGTCTCAGGCTTTCCCTGACCCCAGTGACCTTGACCGTGCTGAGGGGACTGGGCAGGTGTCTCGTGGACGTCCCTCTGTTGAAACTTGTCTGATTTTCCCTCACAGGGAACTGTGGTCGTGGGGCGTTGGGAGGCAGACCACAGACACCCTTCTCAGGACGTCGTATCTGGGACGCGCGGTCACCTTGGCCGAACGCGGCTGGTGCCGCCCTTGACCAATACCTGGCTGAGCTGTGTCTGTCGGGTGTCCCCACGGTGAGGTTCCTGTGCCCTTTCCCTGGGAGGAGGGCCGTGTGCACGGCCCACACTTTCAGAGTGGGCTACGCTCCCCTCCCTGGGGCAGCCCGTCTACCACCTGGACGTGGGTGGACCCCCAGCCCTCACTGCCCTGGAGCCCAGCACGGAGCAGCCGGCCAGGCTGAAGGATGTGTTTCTGGTCTCCAGCCCTGTGTCTGCTCCGAGGACCGGGGACGCCCCCTTACGGCCCTAGGACCCTACAGCTGGGGTCTGTGCCCGGGGCCCTTCCAGGCTGTGGGAAAGCCCGAGGGGCATCATGGCCGGCCTCTGAGGGGCCGAGCGACAGGTGTGCAGTGCACCCCATGACACAAGGCCCTTCACAGCCCGAAGCGTCTCGGACAGTGAGCGCCCGGGCGGGGCAGGCGGCCCTCGGGGAAGGCTGGTCAAGCAGGCGTAGCTCCCTGCTCTCCAGGTGGGGGGACGAGGGAGCCAGGACCTCACCCCAGCGGGCAGGGAAGCTTGGGAGGAGCAGGGGAGGTGAGTGGGGAGGGTGGGGGCAGCGTCACTCGGGGCTTTGGAAACCGGGCGAGTTGTTGGGACTTTATTGCGGGGTGACGGAAACGATGTCTCGGGGTGGGTGCATGGCCCCATCTTGTCCTTGGGTCCTGGAGGGGAGTGACAGGCTCCTGTTCAAACCTCCCGGAGCGGTGGTCAGGACCTCCGGGGAGGGCAGCCGCTGGCCGGCCTGGGGGTGCGTCTGGGCAGAGCAGCTGACGTTGCTGTCCAGGGCTGTCCACGGCTGCCCAGTCTGTGCGGTGACCTGGGCCAGGCCCTTCGGACGTCCATCTGCCGCTGAAGCCTCGGGCTCCCCAAGCCAGGAGAGCAGAGGATCCGGGGGCAGCTCTCTCTCTCAGGCTCCAGGGGGAGGGGTGTGGAGCAGAGGGGCTGGGCCGCGGGGCACACACCTGCCCCCCGGGACAACCTCCCTCAGCCGGGAAGGGAGCGGGAGCTTCACATCTCGGTGAAAATAACACCAGTGGGGAGAGAAACCACTGCCTTTTAAAGTACAAGGTCAGAGAACACGGGCGAAAGCAGCTAATTAACTGAGGCTGTGGTCGGTGCGAACAGAGACATCCCTCAGCACACGAGTCTGAGGGGAGCTGCTCCCGCCGGGGGGATCCAGCCGGGCGTCCGGGCCTGCACCCCGCGTCTGAGAAAGGAAACACGGAGCGGGAGTCTGCTCTCTGCCCGTCGGGAGCTCTCTGTCTCCTGCGGAAACGCAGCCTCTGAACTCTGACTCGCCCTCACCGGCCCCGGCTCAAACCACATTTGAAATTCCAGCAAAGTCTAAAGGTCTCCATCACCCCACCGACCAGGGGCCAGCATCCTCCGACGGCCACCCTGGGAGGGGTTTCTGATTTGGGAGAAGAGACCCTTGTGCCGGCTGCTCTCGCACCTGAGCGGCTGCCCAATGGTGCCCCGGGGGAGGGCGGGGGAGGTAATGAGGAAAACGGGCAGCCCCAGTGGTGGGGAGTCCCTCTGATCCTTCTGCGACACCTGCATTTCCGGGACGCGGTGGGGGCCTTAGAAACCCAGACGTCCGTGACCTTCTCAGCACCCGCCCGGGCTCCGGGCTCAGACGGTCCCAGCTCGTGGACAGCCTGCTGAGGCCACCCAAGCTCTGCGACCCCAGGTCCTTGGTGCAGACCCGACTTCCTGTCAGGTTACGGTGTTGCTTACTTGACACAGTGACCAAATGGGGCAATACAGGACACAGCGTCAGCGTCTTCCCCTCGTGGACTCAGTCACTCTGCATCCCGGCCGAAGGTGTCCTGTTCGCCATCCTTCCGAGCTGACGCTGAGCAGAGCGGGCTCCCTCTCCGCTGCTCCTGCGTGTGCTCCGCCCTGGTTCCGACAGACGCTGCTGCCTACAAAGGCTCCGTGCTCCTTGCCAGCCACCATCTCCTCTCCGTGGGCTCCTGCGGTGGTCTCCTAACCAGTCTCAGCAGTCTCCCCAGCACCCTGGAGAGGTGCATGGTGCAGGCAGGCCGGGGGAGCATGGGAAGGAGGCAGCTGATTGGCCTCTCCGGTCCCAAACCCAAAGACGGGAGCCACTAAAATTGTGAGGTCCAGAGAGAGCCAAGGAGTTCTGGAGAACACTCAGCCAGCCCCACATCCTGGATTTCTGCTCACAGCCTCAGCAGCAACGTGACCTGAGAGGAAGGGAGGAAGGAGGGAAGAAATGAGTGGATGGATGGATGGATGGATGGATGGATGAATGGAAGGAAGGAAGGTTGGATGGATGGATGGATGGATGGATGGATGGATGAAAGAATGGATGGATGAATGGATGGATGGATGGATGGTGGAAGGAAGGAAGGTTGGATGGATGGATGGATGGATGGATGGATGAAAGAATGGATGGATGAATGGATGGATGGATGGATGGTGGAAGGAAGGAAGGTTGGATGGATGAATGGATGGATGGATGGATGGTGGAAGGAAGGAAGGTTGGATGGACGGATGGATGGATGGACGGATGGATGAATGGATGGATGGATGGATGGATGGTGGATGGATGGATGGAAGGAAGGAAGGTTGGATGGATGGATGGATGGATGAAAGAATGGATGGATGAATGGATGGATGGATGGTGGATGGATGGATAGATGGATGAATGGATGGATGGAAGAATGGATGGATGGATGGATAGATAGATGAATGGATGGATGGATGGATGGAAGAATGGATGGATGGATTAATGGATGGTGGATGGATGGATGGATGGATAGAGGAATGGATGGATGAATGGATGGATGGATGGATGGTGGATAGAAGAATGGATGGATGGATGGATGAATGGATGAATGGATGAATGGATGGATGAATGGATAAATGGATGGATGGATGGATGGTGGATGGATGGATGGATGGATGGATGGTGGATGGATGGATGGATGGATAGATGGAGAGATGGATGGATGGAAGGAAAGATAGATGGATGGACTGATGAACGAATGGGTAGATAAGCTAAAGGGGAAGAAATGACTGAAGACCAGTCACACAGCCCATCTCTTCCATACTGATTTTTCATATCCTGTTGCATTTTCTTATAACCAAAGTTAAATTCTTTCCAATCAACCCTCTCAACTCTCTTGAGGCTGCAAAGAACAATAATGAAATCTCTCCATAAGCAGAGTTTTTCCTGTAGTTTTTCTTGGACCTCTTGATTCTGCGAACAGGCAGATGTCTGTGGACGCTGGGCACTGGGCCCTTCAGCCTCTGGGCCCCGAGGGCTGGGATCCTAGGCTCCTTGCTCTCCCTATGGCTGCAAGAAGCTCTCGGGTCAGGGTCATGTTCCTGGTGCATCAGGGTGATGCTGGAGGTTTCAATGCCCATCTTGTTGGGAGCAGCGGCTTGTCTGGGCCCTGGTGCTGTGGGGGCATGTGCCCCAGGCTCGCTTCCCTGTGACCCAGGTGATGGAGGGTGGGCTCCACGGAGGGACACAGGCAGCCCTGTGGCAGCATTTCAGCCAGGCCCCTCCTCGTGTCTTAGGCCCATTTATTTGAAAATTGCCAACAACACAAACGGGAACTCGAGGTCTGAGCCAGAACAGGTACGCGGCTGGGACGGGGGCCAGAGGACTTAGCAGCAGCGGCGGGAAGGAAGGGCTGGGGCTGGAGGGGCTGGCGGCCGGCCCTGCCGGGGCGCGGTGGGACCTGGAGCCGGTGCTGGATTGCAGAGAAAATGAGTTGCTTACAGTCGTTTCGGTTGGAAATTATTCTTTCAAAAGCTCTGTCCTTGCTCACGTGGCCGCGAGTGGACGTGGCGCGATGGTGGGCAGCTCCCGGCAGGCGCGCCCCGCGAGGCCCTTCCCAGGCAGGGGCTGGGGAGCGAAGTGATTAATGGTCGGCAGACGCCAGCTTCGCGGTGGGGGGGCGGGGGCTGCTTAGCGTGGAGCTAACAGGATGTGGAAATAAATTAATGTCTTCAATTATGAAGGGGCTCGTGAGAGAGGAAACTGTGGTCACCAGACGTCCCTCTGGAGGAGGACAAGAACGGGAACTTCACAAAGTCATCCATCACTCCAAGGACGTCCTGCGTGGAGAGCTGGGGGAGGGGCCTGGGAACCCCACCCACAGACCCGAGGCTGCTGTGGTCCAGAGAGCCCAGCGGGTCCCCTCACGCCCCCTGCAGATCACAGTGGCCATAAAGGTCGGCGTGGAAGGCACTGGGGCTGGAGGGGCTGAGGACACGGTGGGGGCAATGACACAGCTCACCGGGGAGCAGACAGGGAGGCAGTGGAGGCCACAGGAAGACGGCCACGGGCTCCCTCACATGCCCGGGCTCTGGGCCTGCAGCTCACAGCTCACCTTTCTGTCACCTGCTCTACCCCTTTGTCTCCACTCCGGCTGGAGGAACCGCAATTAGCAGCCGTCCGAGGTCTGTTAGCCAGCACCTCCCCCGCCCCTCCAGGGCCACTGGAATCGGAGACTGGATTTCTTAATGACAGAAGAATTAAGTAATAGGCCTGAGCAGGGCTGCAGTCAGCCGAGTGAAGCCATGTGCAAAATTGATATTTCAACAAGCCTGATAAGGTATTAGGGCGGCGGCCGTGCCGAGTCGCAGTCACACGATAAGTCTCCCGCCAAACGCCTGTGGGTGCCTGCCATGATGCTTATGGGTCCACGGGCCTCTTGGGAACACGGTCAGCCTGTGCCCAAGGTGTCCTGGGAGCCGGAGGTCCCCAAACTGTGCGGCAGAGGGCCGAGCTGAGCCCACCTGCAGGGCCCCGCCCGTCCTGCTGACGATGACCCCAGGGAGTCCTCGTGGGTGGATCCCAGGAGCTCCCAGGATAATAACCCCGAGCCCGACCCCGCTGCTGCCCAAGGCTTCGGACCACAAGGTCACCTGTAGCCCTTCGCTCTGATTCACAGCCGCGGGCTGACACACAGGGGCCCTCGACAAGATGCTCCGTGACAATTTTATGAAGATCAATGTTATTAGGGACTGAATTCTCGTCTGAAATAATTTGTATAAAATATCTTTCTACGAGATGAAAATCTGTGCTGCATTATCAGCTAATGGGGTGTCGAGTGGGGAGAAACTGGCATTTTCTCCGCAGAATGATGGAATAATGGAACACGCTGATGCCACATTGTGAGGTTCCTGAGCGAGGAGGGGTCTTGGGTCCTGCGGGTGCCCTGCCCTGCACCCCCGCCCCGTGAGTGCTCAGGACTCTCCCCGTGAAGGTCAGTGCACTCTCCCTGCCTGTGGGGACCTGCAGCTCCGTCTCCAAATGAGCAAAGACAGTGTCTGAAGCCCGAGTCTGTCACAGCTGCCACGACCCTCCACCTGTGTGTCCCTGGCCCGCTTATCATGGCACATCCCTGCTAAGTGAGGGGCACCTGTTCCCAAGAAGGTAAGACCACCAAGAGGCCCCCTCCTGGCCTGACTGCCATACCTGGTTGTGCAAAGGAAAAGAGAAAAGGGAGAGACTTGAGGATGGAGAGAGATGAGGATGGAGAGACAGGTGGATGGAGAGACAGGAGGATGGGGAGACAGGTGGGTGGGGAGACAGGTGGATGGAGAGACAGGTGGATGGAGAGACAGGTGGGTAGAGAGACAGGTGGGTGGAAAGACAGGTGGATGGAAAGACAGGTGGGTAGAGAGACAGGTGGGTGGAGAGACAGGTGGATGGGGAGACAGGTGGATGGAGAGACAGGTAGATGGAGAGACAGGTAGATGGGGAGACAAGTGGATGGAGAGACAGGTGGATGGAGAGACAGGTGGGTGGAGAGACAGGTGGGTAGAGAGACAGGTGGGTGGAAAGACAGGTGGGTAGAGAGACAGGTGGGTAGAGAGACAGGTGGGTGGAGAGACAAGTAGATGGGGAGACAGGTAGATGGGGAGACAGGTGGATGGGGAGACAAGTGGATGGAGAGACAGGTGGATGGAGAGACAGGTGGGTGGAGAGACAGGTGGGTAGAAAGACAGGTGGATGGAAAGATAGGTGGGTAGAGAGACAGGTGGGTGGAGAGACAGGTAGATGGGGAGACAGGTAGATGGGGAGACAGGTGGATGGAGAGACAGGTGGATGGGGAGACAGGTGGATGGAGAGACAGGTGGGTGGGGAGACAAGTAGATGGGGAGACAGGTGGATGGGGAGACAGGTGGATGGGGAGACAGGTGGATGGAGAGACAGGTGGGTGGAGAGACAGGTGGGTGGAGAGACAGGTGGGTGGAGAGACAGGTGGATGGAAAGCTAGCTATTGCCCCTCTGTGTTTTGATCAGGGGTTCTGCCTTCCAGTGTGAAGGTCCCCTCCACCTTCTGCCCAGGCTCCTGCTGCCTAGGGTCCTCTTGGGGTCAAATGGGGGTTCCCCTCAGGAGGGATGAGCAGGGTCAAGGAGAGCTAGAGGCAGGTGCCTGGTGCCTTCCCTCTGCCTTTCCCTCCCTCAGGGTGACCCACCCACTCCAGGTGGGCAAGGAACTCTGACTCGATAGCCCTGGTCTCTCGGCCTCTCCCACTCAGAATCCTGTCCTTGGAGCTTCCTCCTCATGACCTGCTGTGGGAACCTGCAGCTGGCAGGGTGGGCCCTGGTGCCTGGTGCTGCCCGCCCGAGGCTGCCAGCCGGCCGCCCTCCCCAGCTGACCTCGCTGGCTCCCAGCTCCCGCCCGCTGTCTCCCTGATAAATGGGACCACAGCTCACTCTCCACGCCCGCCGGCTCCCTGGGCTTTGGCAACTAATTCTGCCACATAATGGAATGTGAACAGTCTAATCCCCAAATTAAAGCGCAGATAGATGGCCCGGCTCTGCTCCCGATGGCTTGGGGTGGGTGCTGCCCAGGTGGAATGCGGTGACGGCACAGCCTGAGCCGGCCTTGGGTTCTGCGACTCATCCTCCCGAATCCCTAGCGTCACGAGAGCACCCCAGCTGCGCAGTCCTGAGCACCTCAGTACCCCACAGTCTCCACCATGAGCTTGACTGGGCTGAGAGGGGGGAGAGGGGACCCTGAGCAGCACCCTGGATGGGGTGAGTGCTCCCAGCTTGGGGGGACAGTGCTTGGTCCCCGAAGTTGGCACAGTGTCTCCTGAGCGCAGGAGTGGATCGGACAGCAGAAAAGGCCAGGATGCCCACGGGGCAGGAGGCCAGGGGCACCCCCCACACCTGCCCTGATCCTGGGAGTAGAGAGCGTGGGGGTGGGGCAGGAGGCCAGGCAGTCTAATGACCTCATCCTTGAGCTCTCGCCGCCCTGTTTCTGCGTCCCCCCCCCCCCGCCCCGTCCCCTGCTCTGGTGACCGACTTCAGGGTCTGAGGTAGGTGGCTCCTTGCTGGGCACTGGGCGGACAGCTCCCTGGTTTCACTCCACCTCTGTGCCGGCCTCCACGCTGGCTCTACTGGGCAAGGACTTTGTTGTCAGGACGAATCCTTAGGTTGGCAGCTTGGCCCCTGCGCCCTCCAGGCAGCTATGGGCACTCTCCGGTGGTTTCCATCCCCACCCATGGACCTTCCTCGGGGCTCCTCCCCCAAACCTTGTTGTCTCCCACACACCTGCCCCCCTACACCTGGCTGACTCCCCTGCTTCCCCCCACCTTGGCCCCTCCCTCTTGTTTCCAGGCTCCTTCCCACGAGTGGCTGAGGCCTCCTCTTCCGGGGCACTTCCCGTGACTGTTCCCAAACCTCGCAGCGCCAAGTGTCCAGCCTGACCTCGTGGACGCAGAGTGTGGCTCTGGCCCAGGTGCAGGAGAGGACACTGGCCTGCCCTCCCCACCGGCCCCCCTGCCCTCCCCACCGGCCTCCTGCAGGCACACACCCCTGGGCCTGGGCTCCCCACAGGCCCCCCTGCAGGCCCACACCCCTGGGCCCAGGCTCCCCACTGGCCCCCTGCAGGCACACACCCCTGGGCCCAGGCTCCCCACAGGCCCCCCTGCAGGCACACACCCCTGGGCCCGGGCTCCCCACAGGCCTCCCTGCAGGCACACACCCCCTGGGCCCAGGCTCCCCACTGGCCCCCTGCAGGCACACACCCCTGGGCCCGGGCTCCCCACAGGTCCCCCTGCCCTCCCCACAGGCCCCCTGCAGGCACGCACCCCTGGGCCCGGGCTCCCTGTGAAGCCAGCGCGAGCAGGTGGGGGTGGGAATGGATGGGTGGGCGTCTGGGTGTTACGCGTGTGCGGCCGCTAACCCGTGAGGGTCTCCACCACCAGGAGCACGCCTGTCTGCAGCTGGTCGCTGTCTTTGAAGACCTACTGTGTGCCAGCGCCAGTCTGGGGAGGGTACCGGGGATGGCTGTCACCATGGTTACCTTCCTGCTGAGGCCTCTGGCCAGTTCGTGACCTCAGGATACCTGCCCGTCCCTCCCCCAGGGCCACTGGGACTGTGCTTGGCCTGGGTGACCACCACGAGGCAGCGAGGGGACCACAGGCTCCTTGGTGCTGAACTGGGCCGCGCGGTGCCGGAACCAGGGTGCTGTCTGGACCCGGCCCCGGGGCCGCCCAGGGCTGCTGTGGGCGCCGGTGGCTGGGTCGGGACGCCCATCCTCCCGCCAGCTGATCCCGCTGCTTCGGGCTCTGCGGTCCCAATTCATCATCTCTGAGCTCATGTTTGCAACTGGAAATAAAGCTGTAAATCCCGCCGCAGCTCACTGTCAGCTGTGGGCTGGACGCCTGGAATGTTAACCAGGCCCGAGTCCCGCACCCAGTGGAGGGCGGACCCCGAGCCCGCGGCCCTCACCGCAGCCGGACTCACGCCCCCGGACCAGGTGGCTCTCAGGGAGGGGGAGGGGTCCCCTGGCGGCTGGGCCCTGCCCGGGCTGTCTCGGGCTCGGTCCCGCACTGGGAGCGCCCGGCTGGGCAGGAGGCGAGGGCCCAGGAGCGCTGCCCTCTGGCACCACTGCGGACACTGGGCACATCTCTCCTTTCTCCAAAGGAGGAGCAAGTGAGGCCTCGGCAGGGGGCCAGCTCTGAGCAGGACGCTGACAGTGTGGGCCGTGGCTTCTCCACGGGGCTCTGCCATCAGGTGGTCCGACGGGCTTGTTTTTGAAACTTCCCGGGGACCTGGGGCTTCGGGTTTTGGCAAACAGGCTGCCGCTCAGGGTCCATCCCGGCATGTCCCCAGGACCAACCTCAGGGGACTCTGAGAAACACTCCCTTCGGGCTTCACCTGGCCTCCGTACCCGGATGGAAGTACCCACCTTTCGTCCCCCAGGTGGAACCACGGCCCCAGGAAGGACCTTCGCCCACAGCTGTGTCCTGGGCAGCTGTCTCTGGGTCTCTGGGCTCGGACGCTTTGAGGGGTGTCCAGCTGGCCCAGGCCACCCAGCAGGGTGCTCCTCTACACCCCACAGGCCCCTCCCGTAGGGATGGGGAGCAAGCCTGGCCGCACACAGGAGGCCGGCTGCACTGACCGGGGAGGGACACGTCGGACCGGCTTCCAGGCACTGGGGTTCGGGCCTCGGTCCCGACCTGGGACGGCCCCGTCTCTCACCGTCAGCTCCAGGCAGATCCGCAGGCCTCTCACCAGGCCCTGGGCGTCCAGGGCTCAGGGGACACTGACGCCCATCTCGAACACTCTGACCCCTTTTTCTTTCTTTCTTTTTCTTTTTCCTAAATGCTCACCCCAGGATAATTCTTTTCCATTTATCTTCTGACAGAGTGGGAAGGAGGGAGGGAGGGAGAGAGAGAAACATCGATGTGAGAGAGACACATCGACTGGTTGCCTCCCGCACGACCCGGATCAGGGCTGGGGACAAACCACAACCGAGGGACGTGCCCCTGACCGGAGTCATTAGTCCACAGGCCGACGCTCCAATCTCTGAGCCAAGCTGCCAGGGCTGACTTACCTTCTCTTCCTTTTAAATAAACGCCCTTGTTTTGAACACACACGAGAGGCGGATGCAGTTTTGACCGAGGACAGGCTGTGTCAGGGTCCGCGTGCCTCTGGGCGAGCGTCTCCAGGTCCTTTCTTCGCAGTGGCCTCGGGGCCTTTAAGGTCCGTGTGTGTCTCAGGGAGCAGGGGACCCGAGGATGGTCCCAAGTGTGGGCATAATCCATTCGCCACTCTGCAGAGCAGGGCCCCAGACGCCCCGACGCTCATGCCGTGGCCCCCGACGGTGCAGCGAGCCCGTGTCCCTGTGTCCCAGCTCCAGCAGGCTCCGTCCCCGGCCGAGGTCCCATGGGGGGTGCCCCTGTCTGTGTGTCAGGAAGTCGTCCCTGGCTGACTCGGTGTCGTCACTAAACCGGGCCCTCTCCCCGGTGTGACTCCTCTAAGCTGACTGTCAGACGCCTTCGCTCCTCCTGTCCCCCGGGGCCCCAGCACCCCGTCTTGCTCTGGTGTTGGGAGCCTGAGGGGAGCCTGTGGCCTTTCCCTGTCAGGACAAGACCCCTCCCGCCCCCACCTGACCTGCAATTAGCCGTGCGTCTGGGGGGCCCATGGCCCCTCTCTCGTGACAGGACAGGGTCATGGCCTGGCCAGGCCGAGCGGGAAACCCAGGTGTCCCCAGAAGGGATGGAGAACCCCAGCCGGGCTGGGGCTTCGAGGGGGCACGGGGCGTGGGGGCTGGACTGGGGTCGGGCTCAGCTCCAGCCGCTGGGACTCGGGGAGACACAGCCAGAGAGCTGCTGGGCCTGCAGCCGGCTCCGTTACTATGGCAGCAGGAGCTGGTCATTCGTTCCTGCCACCAGATGGGCTCCCAGCTCTAAATCAAGTCCCCATCTCGCCAGGAGCCCGGTGCACGAGGTTTGCTCGGGACGGTGGAGGTGACCAGTCAGCCCAGCACCTCACGCCCCCCGGGCCCTTCTCCCTGGGACTCAGCCGCAGGACAGGAGACCGGGGGTCAGGGCTGCTGGCCCAGCCCCCGCTGCCCCACCAGGTCCAGGCCCAAACACCACGCCCCTCCCCCACCTGGAAGGCGGGCTTCCTCCCTTCCCTACCTGCCCCGAAGGTCCTCTTGCTTTCAGGACCCCCCAAACCGCAGGCGTTGCCCCCTGAGGGTCCCTGAGGGCTCTGCACGGACAGCTGAGGTGGGGACCCCTCCCGTCCTCTGCGCACCTGCAAGGACGGGGAACAACCTCTTCCTGCTCAGAGGGCTGGGGGCCTCCCTCCGTGTCCGACGTGAGGCCACACCTCTGGGGTGCAGCACACGCACTCCTGTCACCCGCTGGCGCCTGCCCAGTACCCGCAGACCCCTTGCTGAGCCTGGGCCCCGCGCTGGGCGGGTAGACCTGCAGACAGACGGGGTCGGGCTCACGGCTCCGTCAGGGAGGAAGCCGTCGGGGTCCGGGGGGCGGCTCCGGAGCCTTCTCTGACGCAAAGCCTCTGCAGAAGGTCGCAGCCCACAGACGACACGAAGGAAATGAGGGTTTTTATTATCATTATTTATTTTATTTTATTTTTGTTACAGATGTTTCTCCTTTTTTACCCCATTGACACCTTCCTCCCCATCCCCCCGCCCCATCCCCAGCTTTGTTGTCCATGTCCATTGGTTACGTGTACATGCATGTAAGTTCTGTGGTTTATCTCTTCCCTCCCCCTGCCTGCTGATGGTTGTCAGTCTGTACCCTACTTCCACGTCTCTGGGACTACCCTATTCCTCAGACTGTTATGTTCATTGTATTCCACAAGTAAGTGAGACCATGTGGTATTTGTCTTTCTCTGCTTGGCTTGTTTCGCTTAGGATAATACTCTCCAGGTCCCTCCATGTCATCTCAAAGGATAACAGATCTTTCTTTCTCACAGCTGCATAGTACTCCATTGTGTACATGTACCACTGCTTTTTTATCCATTTGTCTACTGATGGACACTTGGGCTGTTTCCAGATCTTAGCTGTTATAAATAGTGCTGCTATGAACATGGGGGTACATATATTCTTTCTGATTGGTGTTTCAGGCTTCTTAGGATATATTCCTAGAAGTGGGATCACTGGGTCAAATGACAGTTCTATTTTTAATTTTTTGATGTTACACCATATTGTTTTCCATAGTGGCTGCACCAGTCTGCGTTCCCACCAGCAGTGCACTAGAGTCCCCTTTTCTCCACACCCTCACCAACACTTGTTGTTTGATGATTTCTTAATGGCGGCCATTCTGACAGGTATGAGGTGATACCTCATTGTTGTTTTAAAATTAGGATTTTTTAAAATCTTTACCCAAGGACATGTTTGAGGAGGGAGGGAGAGAGAGAGAAAGAGAGAGAGAGAGAGAGAGAGAGAGAGAGAGAGAGAGAGCGCGTTATCAATAGGTGCCTTCCGTACATGCCCCAACCAGGATCGAACCCGCAACCCAGGTATGTGCCCTGCCTGGGAATTGAACTGGTGACCTTTCGGTGGACAGGACGACGCTCAGCCGACTGAGGTACTCTGGCCGGGCAAAGCTGCAATAGTTTCCCACGATGCCCATGGTAGGCAGGATCCTGAGATGACCCCCGAGATTGCTGAGTGCCCCACAATGTCCATGCCCCAAACGGCGTCCTCCCCTCGACTGTGTGTGTGGGGACGGACTGAGTGGGACGGGTGTCACTCCAGGGCTCAGTTACTATCCGGTTAACTTTGAGTCAAGGACACGGGGAAGGGCTGGGTGGGCCTGACCTAATCAGGTGAGTCCATTCGAAGAAAGTGAGGACCCGAGTCTGCTCTGTGGGCTGCCTCTGGGGGCAGAGGGGCTTTTGGACGGGGCGGGAGGGGTCTGTAGCTGCTGCTCTGGCCAACAGCAAGGACTCAGGGCTGGCTTCTCCTTACCCGTGTGTGTGCGTGTTCTTGACACGTCGAAGCACATCTCCTTGACAGATACGCTCTGTCCCACCTCAGGTCTGGGGGGCCTTTTAGGGCATCGCTGCCGTCGCGGTCTCCACACCAGTGCCTCGGGGCACCCTCGACACTGGGCATTTGGGGAAATCTCTGCAGGGGCGATTTCTGTGCGTGTCTCTCTGTCACGAAGAAAGTTCTTTCTGCCTCTAGTGTGCTGGGGGTTCGGGTCACACACAGACTTTGAATTGCATTGAAGGATTTTTATGAAATATTGGCTCCATCATTGGTTTTCTTGCTTGTCAGGGGGTGAATTACATTGATAGATTAAAAAAATACTAAGCCAATCTTTCATTCCTGGGGTAAACTTAACTTGGCAAAGGTACGTTCTCCTTCACACATCCCTCTAATATTTGGGACCTTAGACCCACCTCCCATGGCACCCCTGTTGTGGCCCTGCTCTGCCGGGAGCGTGGGCCACCTGGGTCCCGGGCCACAGCCCTGTCCACCTGCACGGGGCGGGGGAAGCAGGCTGGCACCTCCGTATCGCTGGGTAATCTCTGGTTCCCAGCAGGACCTCCAGGGGAGCGCCCCCTAAGTGTTACTGATAAGAAAGCCACGTAGAATAAATGAGACATTTCCTGTACCTGAGAAATAAATAATCAGGAGGTTAATCATATAAATTTTCTGTAATTTGTGGACATTAAGATGATTTTATTTTATTTATTTATTTTAAAAAACCGTTTTTCTTTATTGATTTCAGAGAGAGAGAGAAGGAAACATCTATGCGAGAGAGCATCAATTGGCTGCCTCCTGCATGCCCCCCACTGGGCACTGGGCCCACACCCTGGGGACGTGCCCTGAATGGGAATCAAACCGGCGACCTCTTGGTGCAGGGTCAGTGCTCAACCACTGAGCCACACTGGCCGGGCAAGAGTATTGTATTTTAAATAGAGCTTTGAATAAAGGCTCGGCTCCGCTCAGAATGATAACCTTAGTATTTATTCTTAGAATAAAATGACTCAGGCAAAAATGTATGGAGGTTCTAGAAATTCACTTCTACCCCCTCCAACCAAGCATGACATAAACTGCTCATCTGACTATAATCTTTCTGGAATTGGGTGCATCTAGGATGAAAAGCTTTCTTGTACCACACACACATGTACCCATGCACACGCACATACACGCATGCACACACACACACTCACACACACGCACACACACACTCATACACATGCACACACACGCTCACACACATGCACGCACACACACACTCATACACATGCACACACACGCTCACACACATGCACGCACACACACACTCACACACATTCACGCACACACGCTCACACACATGCACACACATGCATGCACTCACACACATGCATGCATGCACACGCGCTTACACACATGCACACACACATGCATGCATGCACACACACTCACACACACGCGCACACATACATGGTCCTTTGCTGGTCACGGTGGTGTCTCTGTGGGTGCTCACTCATCGTGTGCGTGTTCTCACCGCCCACGCCAGACCTTCCGTCTGACCCCTCCGTGGTCGCTGTCCACCTTCCGCTCATCTCTCTGCCGGTCATCTCCACCTCGTACGCGGGTACGCTTTTGCGCATCCTGACCATTTCCTGACTTGCTGTTCCTTGATCTCTGCTCATCTTCTTGGAGGAAACACAATCCAGGTTTCACAGTAATGAGGGAAAGTGCAGCGATGTCCCAGGAGCACGGACGAGGACCAGTGAGCACGTCCCGAGCTTCGCCAAGCCCAGCCAGGGCCAGAAAG
The DNA here is from genome assembly GCF_014108415.1 of Molossus molossus. Taxonomy (NCBI): domain Eukaryota; kingdom Metazoa; phylum Chordata; class Mammalia; order Chiroptera; family Molossidae; genus Molossus; species Molossus molossus. The sequence goes on from NW_023425362.1 coordinate 1,259,232, forward strand.
TGCGTGTCACCCAGCCAGCCTGGCCCGTGAGCTCCCAGGACACGCTCCCCGTGTGCCTGGTCAGAGCAGAACGGGCAGGTGGCACTGTCCGCTCTGTCCCGTCCTTGCTGTGAGTGAGTGGTGGCCGAGTGAAGGCCACAGCCCGGGCAGCTCTGAAACCCTCTGCGAGCTTGGCACCATCGGCCACAGCCCGCCCCCGGGCACTTCCACAATGTTTTCAAGAGGCAGAAACAGCCACTGCGCGGGAGGCGCCCAGGCTGCGCTCCGAGGTGTCGCCTCCGCCTCCACCAGAGAAACCGCGGGGGGGCCGGCGCCCAGAAAACAGTTCGACATAAATGGAGGCGAAACAGAGCTATAAGCGAAACATCTTTTCCCAAGACCGGCGCCTCTGTACTCTTTCTGAACAAAGCTGAGGCGTTAAAGAGAAACCTGAGGGAATTCCGAAATATAATAAAACTGGACGAGAAGCCAACCCCGCGGCGGCTGCGGGAGTTAATTAGATCATCTCGGGCCGTGCGGTCCGCCGAGCCCGGGAGCTCGAGTCTGTTTTCCCTTCCCGGTGGGTCCCAGGCAGAGACTCGGCCGGGACTGCTCACGCCCAGGCAGCTCTCGGTTATGGACCCATCGGGCAAACTCAACAACAAAGCTCACCCAGTGACCCGTCTGGGACACACGGCGCTGGCCGGACGCCAAGGCGAGCCTGCTCAGGGTCCCGGTCTGCAGGGCTCGCACACCCAAATGCCAGACCTGCACCCCACCACAGCCATCG
>NW_023425362.1:1865000-2065000 GCF_014108415.1 Molossus molossus
TCCAACCTCTAGTCTTAGGAACCCTTATATTGTTTAAAACTGACCGAGGGCCCAGAGAACTTCTGTTCACCCGGTCGTACCCCCTGATGCTTCTCTATGGGAGGAATGAACACTGGGGAGTGTGTAAGATGTGTGCTTACTTGTTAATTTAACAGCGCAATAAACCCATTTCATGTAAACAAAAATAACTTATTTTTAAAGAAAACCGTGTTTTCTAAAACAAAGCGAGCGCCGGGGAGGAGACTGGCCTTGGTTTGCATTCTGCAGGAGGTGAACAGGAGACAGATGGGCCCCCGTCTCGCCTCTGCATCCAAACGGTGGCAATATGTTATTTCGGGTGACGCACACAAAGAAAATTAGGCCGCACGAAGCTCTGTCGTTATGTAAGCCGCACCGTGCAAGAGGATTTTAATAGAGTTCTCAGATGTTATGTGTGTTCTTTTCTGATCTGCACCAACCGCCGTCAATGGTCCTTCACACTGGACTCCAAAGAAAGAAAAACCAGCATTGATCCGTCCTTGAATCAATCTTTCCCGCGCGCATGGTGTTTTGGGAAAATGTATTTTCACTGGGTTATGCAAATCTTTCAAATAGGAATGCATTACCTTACCAATATCAAAAAAACTGCGTTCGTGACTGTCACCCCTCTCTCCTCGGAAGAGGTTTGGAATGTTGGGAACCTGTCAGCATCTCAAGGGAGGACACATTTTCTAAAATTCTGTTTTTCCTGGATCTCTCTAACTTCTCCCCGGCCAAGCCCTGCCAGTCGTCTGCCTTGAAATGACGGGCTCGTTTGGTTTACTTTCCTGAAAATGTCTGCCAATCACCCAACCCGAATGACCCTCACTTGTGCCCGAGATGGTCTTCGAGTTGCAGTGCGTCCCAAGGAGGGAATGGCCCGTTCGGCGCACAGTGCAAACAGTTCCCCGAGGCTTCTTCCTGGGCGTCCACCTTACTTCTGTGGGCACGAGCGCCAGATTGACCACAAAAGTACTAAAATGTGTGTACTCCAGGACCAAGAGTTAATAAAAGTAATATTTTCTTTACTGATTTATCAGAACATTCTTAAGTAAAACTGGTGTTACCTATCTGGTTCTATCATCTATCTACCCATCCATCCATTTTTGTGTCCATTCATCCAATTGTTTGTCCATCCATCCATCCACCATCCATCCATCCATCCACCATCCATCCATCCATCCACCATCCACCATCCATCCATCCATCCACCATCCATCCATCCATCCATCCATCCACTCATTCATCCATCCATCCACCATCCATCCATCCATCCATCCACTCATCCATCCATCCATCCACCATCCATCCATCCATCCACCATCCATCCATCCACTCATTCATCCATCCATCCACCATCCATCCATCCATCCACCATCCATCCTCCATCCACCATCCACCATCCACCCATCCATCCATCCACCATCCATCCATCCATCCATCCATCCATCCATCCATCCATCCACTCATCCATCCATCCATCCACCATCCATCCATCCATCCACTCATCCATCCATCCATCCACCATCCATCCATCCATCCACCATCCATCCATCCATCCACCATCCATCCATCCATCCATCCATCCATCCATCCATCCATCCATCCACCATCCATCCATCCATCCACCATCCATCCATCCATCCACCATCCATCCATCCATCCATCCACTCATCCATCCATCCATCCATCCACCATCCATCCATCCATCCACTCATCCAGCCATCCATCCACTCATCCATCCATCCATCCATCCACTCATCCATCCATCATCCACCATCCATCCATCCACTCATCCATCCATCCATCCACCATCCATCCATCCATCCATCCACTCATCCATCCATCCATCCACCATCCATCCACTCATCCATCCATCCATCCACCATCCATCCATCCATCCACTCATCCATCCATCCATCCACCATCCATCCATCCATCCACTCATCCATCCATCCATCCACCATCCATCCATCCATCCACTCATCCATCCATCCATCCACCATCCATCCATCCATCCATCCACTCATCCATCCATCCATCCATCCACCATCCATCCATCCATCCACTCATCCATCCATCCATCCACCATCCATCCATCCATCCATCCATCCACTCTCATCTATCCACCCACCCACCCACCCACCCACTCACATCCACCTCCCTCCCTCTCTCTCCGCAGAGGTGTAGCAGTGGAGAATCAGTGACAACACTAAGTTTGGTGATGCTGCTATAATTGATAGCAAGGTGCATAAATTGACTTGCTGCCATTGGTTTTGAACATCAGTGCAAATGTCAACATAGTAAAAAAAGTCAAATAACTTCTTCTTTTTTCTTTATTGATGTTAGAGAGAGAGGAAAGGAAGGGGAGAGAGAGAGAAACATTGATGAGAGAGAATACCAATTGGCTGCTCCTGCACGCCCCCCACTGGGGATCAGGCCCACATCCTGGGCATGTGCCTTGACCAGGAATCGAACTGGTGACCTCTTGGTGCAGGGTCGACGCTTAACCACTGAGCCACACCGGCCAGGTTCAGTAGCTTCTTAATATGCTTATGAAAATAGTTTTGACCTAAGACATACCTTGACCTTTTCTCTGGGGCCCCTGGGACCCACAGAGCACACCAGGGTCGCCTGACTGAAGTGACAGGTGGAAGGACATGAGCCAGCGTCACTCGAATCCAACAGTGGGGCCCAGTTGGCATCTGTCTGGCCCTGACCCCTTCTCATGTACATTGAAGGCAGAGGAACTCGAGTCCTGCCTTGAGGCTGAGTCTGACTCCGTCCCATCTCAGAACCTCCCTCCAGCCGAGCTGCTCACTCAGTCCTCGACTCGGACCAGTGACATCAGTGTTAGTAAAACTGAAATGTGAACCTTCGGTATCTTTGTGAACAATCGCGGCTGAGCGGCTGGCTCTGCCCTGGGGGTGGGTGACTGGAGCGTCCTGGAAGGACCCGGGTGTGGCCTTGGGCCGGGCTCCCCAGCGCCGCCGCCTCCTGGCTGTGCCAACCTGGGCACTCTGAGCCCGTCCGTGCCCCGCACGCAGATGCTAAGACCCGTCTTTGACGTGGCGGTGCGACCGGGGGTGGCCCTTTAGCAGACAGTTGCTACATTGTGTCCAAGTCCAGCCGCATGCCTTGTTCCGAGGCAGGCTGCCAGCTTCTGTGCAGCGGGAAGTGCTCGCCTGGACCCTGCTCAGGCCCCGCCCCGCGGGCGTGCAGAGTGGGCGTGGCGAGGCTCGGCTCTGTGCTTCCCCGGGTGTCTATCTGGCGCCCAGCTGGGCTGAGACGGACCGTGTTTCTCACCCCACTCACTGTTCAGCGACACCGCTTGAACTCCATTAGGCTGGTTCCGGGACTCCTTTCCAGGGGTGTTCACAACGGAAGGTGGAATAAATAGAAACAATCCGCATACGTGTGTGACACAGACACACCATCGCCATCGGGTCACTTCTGGAAAGTAAAGACCGAGCACAGTCAGGTGGTCCCTGCGTGCACTCCGAGGGGGTGGTGCCGACTCAGCCGGCAGGGCGCCGCAGCCGGCTCTGGGGGCTCCCGCCCAGGACAGTCATTCATCTCCTCGGGGAGCTCAGGGGTGTCCGAGCAGGGTCCTTACTAATGAGTGGTCGGCGCCTCGCTGCCCATTGGCGTCCACCGCCGTCTGGGCTGGGGGAGCGCAGGGCCGCGGTGGGGGCAGGGCCTCGTCCGTCGTCTGAGCGGGGGGACGGCAAAGGCCTCAGCGACCTGAGTGGAAGTGGATGGTCTTCCCGGCAGCCTGTGTCTCAGTCCCCACAGGCACGAAGCCAGAGGTCTTCCTGCTCCAGCTCCTGCCTCACCGGGGACACGAGGGGACAGGGGCCTGCTCGGGCCGTGGGCACCAGCTGAGAGGTGTCCAGGAAGCTGCCGCGGAGCAGACCTGTGCTCACTCACCAAATGGCACCGCGTGACCTCGGCGTTGACCCTCCTCCGCTCAGCCTCCTGATCTGTCAGACAGCAGTGAAGTCACTTCCTTCAGGTGCCCGGAGGGTGGCCCCTGGCACCAGCTCGGGTGGAAGTCCTGGCTCCCCTCCCAGAGGCACAGCTGCAGGAAGAGCGTGTCCTCCCAGCTCCGAGCACGACAAGAGGCCACATCTCTGGCCACTGCACAATCAGATCCACAGCCACAAGGACCCCAACATCACTGGCCACGACATCTTACCGAAGATGTGTTGTGGAGACACGACACTCATCAGAGGGCTGCCTGGGCATCCATGCGGCTGAAGGGGGTTAATACCGCCTCTATTCCCACAGGTGTGGAGGGCGGGACCTGTGCCAGCCGCCACGGACACCTGAGCACCTGTCACCCAGAGGGAGAGGCTGATCCAGCAGTGACCACCCACAGTGACAACCCCCGGAGGACGCTGGCCGGTCATCCTGACTCCTGCCTCCCCCGTGTCTCTCCCGTCCCACCTGAGCTACCTGGAGGGAGGAGAGCAGGGAGCCCTGCCTGTGACCCCAGCTCAGCCTCCAGGCAGGGCAGGCAGGGGGGTGGGGAGCAGAGCGGGGTACAGGGGAAGGAGGGCGCCCTCACCTGTGGGTTGCCAGGCGGTGCCCTGTGTCCGAGCACCCGCAGAGGTGACTGCATCCTGGTCTCTGCACACGCCCTCCCAGGGCCGACGCCCGGGCTCCAGGAACACGCCCTTTTCCTTGTGATGAATCAAGCCTGCCAGGCTCCCCCTGACAACCGGGGGAGGATGCCGAGAGCCAGGCCTCAGCGTCTGCAGTGTCTCCTGAGAAGACGCAGGTGCGCACGGCCAGTGACAGCACCTGGGGCCTGGCACAGGCTCAGCGTGGCCGCGTGGGCCATGAGGAGCGAGGGGGTTCAGGGAGGCGAGGGAAGGGCTTGGCGACAGATGTCCGCAGCAGCCGGGCCCCAGGCCAGGCCCCGCGTGAGGCCGTGGCCCCAGATGCATCCCGTTGGAACAGGGCAGGGGAGCGTCACCGTCCACCCACAGCGCAGGACTCAGGGTGCAGTGGGGTCGATGACACCCCTGACCTGGGGGTTTTGAGACGCCTGGAGAGATCCAGTCGTGTTCAGCACTGACTGAGACCGCAGCCACGTGACGACAGCAGGGAGGCCTTGAGGGGCTGCTGCCCCTCTGAGCGGTGCCCCCCCTAAGGCTCCAGCGAGAGGCCCTCTCCCTGTCCTTCCCTGTCCCACGGAGACTGGATGAGGACAGATGAGGTCATGTCTGTGAGGCACCTGGGACGCTGCACCGATCCAAGTTAATATACTTATTACTGAACTGAAAACTTCTTCTCGCCGTTAGCTAATAACTATAATCGGTTTCCACAATATATTAAAATGACAAGCTTTCAACACCAGCTCTTAAATCAGAAAACCTTCCGTTTGTTCTCCTTGTCCACTGGGTCGGAAATCCCGGCAGCGGAGTCCCGCTGAGACGGTGTGGGGGTGGCGGTGGCCACGTCGAAGGGGCCGTCGGGGCCCCGTCCCGGCCTCCCCTTTCGGGACGAGGTCGGATGCCTCTCCTGCAGGCCAGCCCCCGGACCCGGCACTCCGCGCCCCAGCGGCGGCGAGGGCCTGTCTCCCTGCTCCGGGAGCTCACACTTCCCTCCTCGCCCGAGTCCGAGCTCTGTTCTTGTCACCGGGATCAAGGAGCAGACGGAACAGCCTGGGAGCAAGAGGCTCTGTGAATCAGGAACATTTTCATCCACGGATCCCTCAGCCACGGGAACCGTGAGGACAGCCACCCTCCCGCCAGCTGTGTGCTGGACGCGGGATCAGACGAGATGAGACACAGCCCTGCCTTCGAAGGAGGCCGGGTCTGGTGGGAGCCGGTGGTCGGCAGACTCCGTCCCAGTGGTGAGACACAGTGGGGACACGGGAAGGCCTGACTCACACACGGTGGAAAGCGACTGCCTGTGGGGAGGAAGACACTGCACCGGCGCCTGCTCGGAGAAGGGACGTGTCTCCAGGTCCCAGCAGCTCCGCTTGGGGACACGTAGGTCCCTGGGACACAGGCTCTGAAAAGACATGTATGTGGGAACAAGGGCCCATAGAGAGAAAGGTGGATGGATGGTGACTGAGGTTGCCAGCCTGGTTCAACCCTAGACCCACAGGAGCCAAGGGTCCGAGCCCACTGCCCACTGGGGCATGTCTGCCATGTGGGGTGGAGGCCGCCAGCCTCCCTGGGCCTCCATGAAGCGTCACCCAGCAGTGCCCCTCCCGCCCGGTTCCGACCCCACCGCCTCTCAGGGGTTCCGCAGCATTGCCAGCCCCCCGGGCACGTCTGTGGGGGAGCAGGAGCTCCGGAGAGCAAACACCGAGTTTCGTCCCTGGGTGCACTCTGTGACCTCGCTTCCGCCCAGGTGAGCTGAGTCACTGCGGGGCTCCCCTCCAGGACCACACTCAGGGTCTAGTCTCTGGTCCCACGGAGCATGCACCTCGGGGCTGTGCCAGCGCTGCCCCTGCAGACATCACTAATCCATCTCAGCACCGCTGAGTCGTAATTCCCCTGACGTCCTCCACGCGGGGCTCAAGACAGGGCTGAGGTGGCGCGGGTCGTGATCTGTCTAGACCACACGCTGTGGGGATACCGCGTGGAGTCCAGCTGAGGGCCTTCTCTGTCCACTCACTGGTCCTCGGACTCAGGCGGCCAGCATGCTCCCGTGGAAACAGAGTGGAAACAGGTTTGGCTCCCAGCACTGCAGAAGCCTCTTCCTTCCCATGGTCTGACCCCACCCTGCACATCCTGCCTTATCTCCCACATACGACGGCGGCCTCCACCTCCACCATCAGACGGGCTCCTGCTCCGACTCCTCCCACCTGCTGCCCAAGCTCACTCACCCTCCAGTCAGGTCCTGTCCCTACCCTCCAGGTGCCTGCAGGTTCCACAGTGACCTCAGCACTGTGAGAATGATCACCCTCCCGCCACCCCCACCATGACTGAGTAGCAAGGATGCCACTCCTCACATGTCATTCTGATGCTTAAAAGTACACAGAAGAATATGCCTTTTAATTCCCATTTTACAAGCGAAGACCTTGAGGGTCAGGGAGGAAGACACAGATCTGTGCAGACCACTGAGCGCTAGATTTTGAACCCAGGCTGGTCAGAAACAAAGACTATACTCCGTATACTGTGTTATGACTCTCCCATTCGTTTGTTCATTTATTCATTCGTTCATTCGTTCATTCATTCATTCAACAAGTAGATATGATGAATGCCCTAAGAGTAAATCCATGCCTGGTCCTTGCGTTCATGGAGTTTACAAAATGATGAGTCTTGCTCAAAACTGTTTATTTCTCTGTTTCACCAACTTCCACTAAATGGCTTATCCAAGGCAGGAGTTAATAAATTTGCATTCCCAAATACGCTAGACACACACAAAAGAATTCTAAGTAAATTTTGAAAGTTTAGATGGGTGGATGGATGAATGGACAGATGGTGGATGGATGGTGGATGGATGGATGGATGAGTGGATGGATGGATGGATGGATGGATAGGTGGATGGATGGATGGATGGATGGATGGATAGGTGGATGGATGGATGGATGGATGGATGGTGAATGGATTGATGGTTAATGGATTGATGGATAGGTGGATGGATTGATGAATGATTGGTTGGATAGATGGTGGATGGATGGTGGAAGGATAAATGATGGATGGATGAGTGGATGGGCAGATATATGAGTGAATATACCTAGAAGCCGGAAGAAAGCCTGCCAGGCTATTGCTCTAATCCTTTGGTGATGCATTTTTCCTGCTGGTTTACACAGTTCTTTCCTGTGAACTTCCTAGGCAGGGAGCTACCTGTTTTGTGGAGAAGTACCAGCTGGTGGGAAGTTGGTTCACACCTGGGCTTGATGCTGCACCTGTTTGGGCAGGAGATGGCTGGGTTTACAAGTGACTCGGACACACCCTGGCCTCCAGGTCCAGTTTTGAACCTGAGAGCAGGCCTCCTCCTCGCTTCCGCAGGAGCTGTCCGCGCTCTGCCCTCCTCCCCTGCCGCACAGGACCCCGGAGTCGGGCAGCCCCAGGTTCCTGCCCCAGCACATGCAAGCCCAGGTGGCCAGGCCGAGGACACAGAGAGGTGGAGGTTGGTTGTCATCCATCCGCCTGCAGCTGCCATGGGCTGTGTGCACACAGGCGTCCCCCCGACCAGTGTCGTCTCTGCTAAGACACCCCTCTTCCCTGGGGCTTCCGCTCTCCCAGCTTTCTGGGGACAGACCTGTAATTCGTTGTCCTCTTCCTGGCCACATCGAGGAGGCCCAAACACAGTGCCACCTCAGCAAATGCAAAAGAAGGCTTCCCCGTATGTCTGGTCAAATTACACTCAACACGTGTTCGTGTCTACCCCAAACTCACACTAGGCTGGGCGTCCGCATCCGCATTCCTCTGGGAGAAGGCGGGGTCCCGTCCTTGTAGGGGTGCCCGGAGCACCCGGGGGTGGGGCCTGTGACACATTCTCTGGTCGACAGACATTTAAAAACCCTCCTCTGCTTTGCAAAGTCCACGAAGAGGACAGCACAGTGAGTCACCGTGGTGAGTCTCTCTGGGGGACGGTCTGGGCTGGGGTCATGGACAGAGTGCCTGTCCTCAGCGTGACTCCTGTCCGGGACAAAGGCTTCTCCTGAGCCCTGTGTGCAGATGGAGGGACGTCACAGCCCTCAGGTGACCCCATTCAATTATCTCCTGGAGGGAAGAGGGGCAGCTGAGTGGTGGAGGGACTGTCTCTGTGGAGGGCACAGAGCCCAGAGCCATCCCCGCTCATCCTCAAGCAGAGCGAAGGCCACCCCAGGCAGTGATGCTGGGGGGAGCGTCCGATCGCAGCCAGCAATGCTGGGTCTGCACCTGTGTGGAGTAGCCCTGCCAGCTGCCCTCAGACCCGCTCCCAGGTCTGCCCCGCGCCCACCTCCCAGCCCCGCAGCTGCTAGAACAAGCCTGGCCGGCCTGTGTCCTGGCATCAGCCGGGGTCCCTGGCATCACGAGGTCCAAGACAGACTCTTCAGTTTTCAGAATCTGGCCTCAACCTCCTTTCTAACCACCGAGGCTCCGGTTGTGTCCTGCCTCAACCATCATTCTCCGGCACAGTCGCTTTGGGGAACAGGGCACACTGTCACCAATCTGACCGAGGATGCAGCCAGACAGCTGACAAGTCGGGGCTGCCAGTGTGATCTGATTAGGCAAGACAGACAGCCCCAGCGGTGCCCGAGCCGGCCAGCCCTGCGGCTGCCCTGCGGCTGCCCTCCGGCGTCTGCTGCCCACCCGCACCCCTGCTCCACGGCACTGCGTCCGATGCCAGCGTCGGGGGGACCGGGATGCGCAGCACCCCCTCCCGCCTTGTTAGAGCCCAAAGGAGGCGTTGACTCGGCAGAAAAATCAGTGACTGCCTGGGGCGAGCCCACAGCCCGGGAGGCCAGGAGAGGAGCCCGCTCGGCAAGGGGAGGCTGGCACGTTGTGGGCAGAGCCGGTCACGTGACGGCGGCACCGAGTGGAAGTGATTGCACAGCCTGCCTGGGGGTGTCCTCGGACGGGAGCCTCCTGGGTGAGCCGGAGTCGGCCAGGCCACGGCCATGTCGCGTGTGTGACCTCTGAGAGCGGGGGGCCCCTGGGGGGAGCCCATCATCCACCAAAAGTGAAGGGGGAGCATTCACAGATCCGTATCCCAAGCATCCCGGGAGCCCTCGCTCAGCCCTCCCCCTCCTCCGCCTTCTCTGGTGCACCCCGACCCCTCTCTCGTGGCTCAGCCGCTCCGCCCAGGTCCCGAGCCGGGTGCAGGCCCACGCGCGTCCGCCATCTCCCCCGGGAGGCCTGGGGTGGCAGAGGCGCAGTGTGAACCGCACACTCGGAGGACGCCTGTCGCGCGGGGATGTCCTTGGGATCGAGGGGAGTGCAGTGACCGAGACCTCCTGGCGGCCCGGGGAACGTCATCTGTGAAGTCCTCAGAACGGAGTTCCCGCACTCCTCGGAGGAAAGAACTAACCTCTCTCTGAGTCTTCCCTTTGGGGCGGGGTGGTGCCCTCATTGGCAAATAGCCTCTTTCCCTCCGACACTGTTGGCTGGGTGGGGACCCCACAGCTCTCTAACCCCTGGATGGCAGGAGACTCTGGGGACAAGTGGTGGCCCAGAGACCCTCCAGGGTCAGCGAGGAGACCCCAGCCCCTGCCTGGGGCGCTGGCAGCGGGAATGGGCTCCAACATGGGTCCCCCTCAGACAAGGAGGCCTGGGCATGGGGGTGCAGGTGGGGGAGGGGGTGAGCTGCCAGGCAGGTACAGCTGCAGAGACCCCCTACTTCATCCTGCAGTCAGCCCTGAGGGGACGTGGGACCATCCCAACTTCTCGGGTGGGGCTGAGCGTTCAGAGGCAGCCCATGCACAGCCCGGCCACAGCTCATCCACAGCCCGTCTGGCCACAGCCCATGTACAGTCCAGCCACAGCCCATCCACAGCCCATGCACAGCCCGGCCACAGCCCATCCACAGCCCATCCACAGCCCGGCCACAGCTCATCCACAGCCCATCCACAGCCCGGCCACAGCCCATCCACAGCCCATCCACAGCCCGGCCACAGCTCATCCACAGCCCGTCTGGCCACAGCCCATGTACAGTCCAGCCACAGCCCGGCCACAGTCCAGCAAAAGCCTGTCCACAGCTCATCCACAGCCCAGCCACAGCCTGGCCCAGCTCATTAACAGCCTGACCACAGCCTGGCCCAGCTCATCCACAGCCTGACCACAGCCTGGCCCAGCTCATCCACAGCCCAGCCACAGCCTGGCCCAGCTCATCCACAGCCCAGCCACAGCCTGGCCCAGCTCATCCACAGCCCAGCCACAGCCTGGCCCAGCTCATCCACAGCCCGACCACAGCCTGGCCCAGCTCATCCACAGCCTGTCCACAGCCTGGCCCAGCTCATCCACAGCCTGTCCACAGCCCATGCACAGCTCATCCACTCCCCCTTTGGGAGAGGGAGCCACTCTAGCCCAGCCGGCCGTGTCTGTGGCCCTGGTCCTCTCTGGGCCAGCAGGGAATTCCCAGCAGGAATATGCACAGGACTGGGGTGGAGGCCCCCCTGACCCTCTTGCCAGCCCCCCTGGAATGGTGCCAGGGGTCCAGGAATCAGCCCCACTCCCCTGGTTCTGCCCGCTCAGTTGGGGCTGACTCCGGCACTCTGTCGATTTGACCTCAACACCCTGAAATCTCCACCCTACTCCATCCCTGCTGCATGGCCTCAGGCTGGGCCTCTAGCTGACCAGCTGCACAGCCCTGCCCTCGGCCTGGCCCCTCGGGACAGAGGCCCGCCTGCCGCCCCTCCCCCGCCTGCCCTGTGGGGCTCCCGCAACCCCCATCTCAGCGGCCGTCAGTCCGGGCGCTTGGTCGCCGTCTTTGCCCAGGTTTGTGCTGCTTCTCAGAAAGGTCCCCTCTTTGTGGTGCCAGCTCCCTCACATGGGTGCCCCCGGATCAGCGTTCCCAGCGCTGCCCTCACGAGCTGTCCTCATGAGCTCACCCCACAGCTGCACAGAGAGACAGAGGGACAGACTGAGAGACAGACACCAGCCTCAGACACACCTGCCCCCTGTCTTGTGAGCTGGGCAGCCCCACTGGCCACCCGGTCTGACGGGGCTTCCGGGCCTCAGAGTGTGAAGGACCCTGCTTAGGTCAAAACTTTGCAATCCACCTGTGCAGGGTTCTCACTTCTCAGGGACCCCCTCCTGCGGCCTGGGGCCCAGCGTCTGAGGGCCAGCCCTGGGCGGGGGGCCCCCCGGCGTGGAGACGCCATCGGGACCCTCCTCGCCCTCGGGCTCCTGAGGGACAGGTCTTACCTCTGCTCTCGCAACTCAGCGCCTCAGAGGGAACACAAAATGGTTACTTCCTCTGGGCCCAAACCCTCCCAGTTTTATGCATTTATTTTTTCTGTCGGCAGGAATAGACCTTTTTCCTTTTAGAAAAATCGAAGGTGGTTTTCAAATGTCACATTTTTAGACTGAAGACAAACTGCCTTTTAAATATCACATTTTCTGAGATGTGTGCCTTCAGTATTTCACCTGTGCCCCTTTCTCCTGAGACCCTGCGTCACCGCGGGGCCCGCATCGGGGACGGGCCTTATCCGCGCCTGCACACCACCAGCGTCCAGGGCAGGTGTTCAGGCCAGACGCAGGAGGCATTCCGAACCCCGGCCGAGGCTGGCACAGGTGCTCACTCCCGGGAGGCTCCGAAAGCCCCCCTGCTCCGGCAGGAGCCTGGCCCACACTCAGGCTCCCGGTGCACCGCGTGGACACGGCACTGAGCCCCGGCGACTTGATGTCCCCACCTCCAGGGCCCCGCCTCGCCCTACCCGCCCAGAGCTGGGCCCGGTGCAGGAGACACCACACTCTTTACACACTGGCCTCTCCATTCACGCGGGAGCAGGCGCCGAGGCCCCGAACAGGGGCTCGAAACTTCTGCCGTCAGTAGGACTGGGGGAGGGGCTGAGTCCCCACCAGCAGCAGCTCAGGAGTTGGGGGCACTGCTGTCTCTGGCCTGCCCAAAGCTGAGTCTCCGCCCACTCGGTACAGAGGGCAGCCCCCAAGTCCCCCCGTGATCCAGGCCATGCAGGGGAGCAGCTCTGGGCTGTGGATTCGGGGAGCTACTGTCTCGGGCTGTCCCACAAACCAACACCATCCAGGGGCTCAAACCACGCACATGCTTTCTCTCATGGCCCTGGGGCCAGAAGTCTCAGAACAAGACATCAGCACGGTCGGTGTCTTCGGGGGCCCGGAGGGAGAAGCATCCCGGCCCCTCTCTCCCACTCCGGCGGACCCCAGCCGTCCGGCTCTTCCCTGGAGTGAAGACTCCTCACTCGGTCTCCGCCTCCCGTCTCTCCTCTCTACGTCACTTGTCACTGGACTCAACGCCCACCCTAATGTAGGCTGATCACCCCTCCAGACCCATAACTCAGTACACCTGCAGAGACCCCACTTCCAAATAAGGTCGCATGTGCAAGCCGGGTGTTAGGGCCTGGACGTGCCGGGGGTGGGCCCCGTGCACCCTGCACAAGGACTGTGACCTGACTCCTCAGGGAGAGGTCGGCCCCCGCAGCCGACAGCTCCGAGCCTCGGTTTAGTGAGTTGAAAGATGGGAGTAATAACAATAAAATAATAATAATACATCCAGCCCGGCTTCCTGTCAGGCAGGATGATGAAGAGCCAGGCAGGGTGTACGCACAGATGGGTATTTTTAATAATAACATTATCTCCCCAGCTGTATCCACACTTAATGGCGATTCCCGTCCTGTTACAGAACCCCAACGGCCGTGAAAATGAAATTTCAAACTCATTCAGAGGACCGTGAGGGGTTTGGGCGTAGGAGGATATCGCTTGTGCAGGGTCCAGAGTAAAAATCTGGAAGCTGGTTATGAGGCCGTGAGGAGGCATATTCTCTCCCCAGGCCCCCCTCCTCGGAACCCGGATTCCGCGGGGCGGTCAATGCTAGTTTGGCAGAAAGGCTTCTGGGACGATGTTTACCATTGGGGCCAGAGTGGGCAGAGTCCTAAGGCCCAGACCTGGGTGGGGGGCTGGGATCAGCACAGTTGATGGGCCTTGGAGTCACCCAGAAAGACACCTCCCTGGTCTCATGGGCTCCGACTCATACTCCAGGTGTAAATTTGTGGGTTTCATTGACTGCTGGCTACATTGTTTTGTAACAGGAAGAAGTGGGTGCAACTATGTGGCAGAAACGGACACTGGAGCTGGGGAATACTGTCTCAGACCTTTGCCGGGTGCGTTGTTGCTTCTATACCCAGCTGCGCTGTCCTGTTCCTGAGGGCACTGGGGGAGGAAGGCACGTGGTGTTTCTGAAAAAAATCCCTGTGACTGTGAAACAACATCGCCTCCCAGCTTTCTCGGGTCCGACACTGGACAGATGCAAGGGCTTGGGGGGCATCTCACAGGTAAACCCAGAATGCAGCCTGGAACCAGCCGAGCCCAGATCCCCTGAACGGCATCTCAAAACTTCTCGCCAGGCTTTGGCCTCCACTGTTATAGGGACCAAGAGACTGGACCTCATTCTGTTTTGCAGGTGAACAAAGCACCCCCAGCTGATCAAGGGAAGGGCCTGGGCATGAACCCAGTTTTGATGACAGGTACTCTCAATTCTACCCACCATGCACCTGGCGCTGACCTAGATACTTTGAGGATTTCTCTCTTTGAGTCTCAAAAGGTCATCATCAAACCATGTTGTGAACCAGGAAGCTGTCCTGACAATGTGCATGATACATTTATCAAGTTCATCCACCCCCCAACCCCTCAGCCCGAGACTTACAGGCATTTGAGACAACAGGGGTTTTTCTGAGAAATGTACCTGGTTAGTCTGTCACCCAAGGATGTCATATGCCGAAGAAATTGTCCTACGCCTGGCATCTGACACTTTTATTTCGTAGAAGAAGACACTGTGGTTCTCAGAGGACCCATGTCTAACTCAAGGCCACTTGGGTAAATAGAGGCAGAGCCAGGAAGAGAACGGATCTCCAGCTCCCCATCCAGTCCCATCCCGCCTAGCTCCCCGAGGCGTCGGGGAGGCCTCCTCCCACCCCGGCTCCGTGAGCAGCACAAATAAACACCCTGTGAAGCTGTGGGAGGTTTTCTATGCTCCATGTCACATAAACACAGGACAGGGACCATCACCACCGTCAACGTTAATTACAACAAAGGGAAACCACATTTCACTGTCACTGCAGTGATGCCGTAATTACCAACATCTCCCATAAATAAGCCCCGGATCAACATCACCCACTCTCTCCGCTTCGTTTATCTCATTAGAACAGCAGGAAAAGGCAGCTTCAGCAGACGCGGGCTGGGTCCGGCCGTCCTGGGATTTCAAGGTTATGGGGGGAAGGTGGGGTGCGGTCGGGTTCCCGACTTTAGATGGTTTGCTGGTGACTGAAAATCACTTGCTTTGATGCATCTTGTTTATTTGTTTACTTTAATTGGGGGAGGGGCTGTCCTGAGGAAGAAGCATTGGACATGGAGTCAGCCTGAGGGCTGTGGGTGGGCTGGAACCTTGCCCAGCAGGGACGCACTGGGTGCCCAGCCCTGCGCCCAGTGCTCAGCGTCCCCCGGCCGCTTACCTCCGGACGCGAGGGGCTACGTGTCCCCATCTTCTGTGAATTGCAGGCAGTGGAATGAAACCTGCCACAGACCTTGTTGTGTTTCTTGCACAAAAGATGGGGTGCCAGAGGCCACCCCCAGGAATGTCCCAGTGAGTCTGGGCCACCTAAACCCTGGATTTGATCTTGGAAACACGACAGGAGCTGCAGTTGTCCAGGGAAAGTAGGGCGTGGCAGACGCTCTCCGCCACGGCCCACCCGGCCTCTCTGTGTCCACAGGCGTGTCCACAGGCACCTCCACGGGGGAACCAGGAGGCAGCGGGATCTATCCTGTCCTGAGACTGCATTCCATCCCTTTCCGTCACAGACGTGCTATGTGTTTTCATCACGGGCGTGCATGCACGTGTGTGCGTGGGGACATGTGAGTGTGCATGTGTGTGTGCACACTGTCCGTGATGGCTACAGAGGAGATGAGACAAGGTCATGGGGCAGACATTCTCACCGTCACACCAGGGCGTCCCCCCCCCCCCGTTACTTCCCCGCCTCTCAGGAGCCTCTGCACCCCGTCTGCTGGTCTGGGAACCTTTTCCATTTCCCTGAGCCCGGGCTTAGTGCTGGGGGAGGGGGTGTCATCCGGCGCTCGGAGCTTGAGCCACCGCAAGATAAGCTCTCGCCTTGTCATATTGCAGACGCCACGCTAAGCCTGCACGTAGGAAACCGTGCCCCGAGGCGGTATGGGGGAAGCTCACAGGCCTCACTGCCTGGAGCGTGGAGGAGGGGCCGGGGCGCCCACAGAGGGGCGGGCCAGTAGCCCTCTGCAGGATCTTGTTGGGGTGCATGCCGGGACGCAGTAGGCGGGGCAGGACCAAGAGTCTGCATTTCTAACAGGTTTCCTGCTGCTGATGCTGCTGGTCCTGGGGCTTCCAGAGCACGGTCGCCCCGGCCCGGGGTCCTGAGTCAGAAAGCTGGATGGCGCGTGGTTCTCCTCCCGTATCGTTAAGGTGACGGCGGGACAGCGTCCCTGGGTCCGGGGTGGATGGTAAGTTCTGTGTGTGTGCAGCTGGCAAAGTGCACGGCTTCCCCAGATGGATCAAGGGAGCCCAACTCGCGCAGTAAGAACAGTGCGCGGTGGAGTCACGGACGAGCCGGAGACACGGAGACGCGCGCTGCAAGCGGAGAAGCCAGTCGGAAGGGTCCGCGGGTGCCCCCAGCCACGCGGCCTTCTGGGGCAGGCCCGAGGCTGCCAGAGGGCTGGGGACGGGGAGAGCAGGTGGGCCGAGGGCTTCAGGGCAGTGGGAGTTTTCTGAGTGAGGTGTCACGTGGGTCCATGCCCCACGCCGCCAGCACCCGCAGAGCGCGCCGTGGACAGAGAGCCCCGACCTGCGCCGGGGACGCCGCTCACGAGCGGGAACCGCCCTGCGCACCGGGCGTCCCACCAGGGAAACGGCCTGGGGACGCGTGGGAACCCGATTCTTCCCGCTCGGTTTCTCGGCAGACCTAAAATGCTCCCCAAAATGTCTATGATTTAAAAATAAATAAATAAACACGGACAGATATTTCTAAGAAACACATAATAGGAGGAACACCCAGCAGAGAAAGGGGTTACATGGGCCACACAGAGCAGGGCCTGCTCCACGGGCCTGCAACCTCACCGTACCCCTGATCCAAATAATGAGCCCCAGCAGGGGGTGGAGGCGAAGGGGCTCAATATCGGTGACAGAAGATGATTTGACTCTGGGTGGTGGGCACACAATGCAATATACAGCCCATATATCATAGCAACCAATGCCTGAAACCTATATGATCCTGTTATCAATGTCACCCAATAAACTCCATTAAAAAAAAAAAAAGAAAGCCCAGCAGCCCACAGGCCCGGGACTCCACGGGCCCACGTGCGGCTGCTCGGTGCAGTCCTGGGCAGGTCTGTGTCTACCTCTCCGAGCCCCTCCCCCCACCATCTGGAGCTCTTGGGGGTGCAGGTTACAGTCACAACAACACTTTCCTGACTTCTTCTCCTAGACTGGGCACGCGTGAGGTCCAACCCCCGGTGACCACAGCCCCAGCCGGACTGCCCTGCAGGGCTGGGCCTGCCGGCGTCGGGGGAACGCGCCCAACCCTCGCTCGTGGGCCAGAGACACGCTGAGCGGTGCCGGGGAGTCAGGCCGCTCCACCACCTCCACGTTTTGGTGGAACAGATGTCGAATCCGCCACGTTTTGGTGGAACAGAGAGCGTTTGTCCATGGAAGCGATTGTTACAAACCTTTCCATCCTCCTCGTTGCGAGAACCCTACAGGAGAGGCGACCGTGTGATTTGTCAGTGCAAGGAAGACACACTGGACTGAAATGGCAGGGGACCACCACAGCAACTTCCGTAATCACAGATGCATGGTTTCTGTAAAGTAAAAATGGGTTCTTTGTGTATGTACACGTGTGTACACTTCTGTGTCCATGGACCGTGATCTATTTCTTAGCTGTTTCTGTGTTATATGTTACCAGCATTTTCCTAAGGCTCTATTTTAATGTGGATTTACTTAATAACCTAGACACCATCTATACATTTTTTTCTAACTTAAACCTAACGGATTATACACTTGAGAGTGATGAAAAATTCACTTTTGTGTATAATATTTCTAGTTAAGGAAATACCTCCTCATAGGCGCTGAAGAACCTGGTGAGCTGAGCTCAGCTGCTGCTAACTGAGAGTATTCTCATGTCTAACTTTTCATTCAAGTATGCAACAGTATCCGCCTGTGTATCTGCCCAGGTATACACTGTGCTCAATTCTTTAGGCTACACAAGTCACACAGCACAGAAGTGTGACTCTTTAGGACTAACGAGAAACATGCAGATAACTATAAAAGACTGTTTATCTCTCTGTCTCTTGGAAATACATGTGATGGTTTAAAGCAAAACTCCCAGTACTGTAGTGTGGAATTTACAACCTGAGCAGTCGTAATACGCAGGACAACTCAAGCGCGAGAGGCCAGGTGAGGCTAAAGGGACCTCCAGGTTTGCAACATGCGGTGACACAGTCTTAACGGTAAATATACTGTGGACAATTGAGGGCATATATAACACTCCCTAGAGCAACCACAAAGGAGACACTGCAGTATCTGTGTCTCTATTCATAGCCACATTGTATCATAGCTGTGTCCACAGCCATACCTGCCTCTCTCTGTATCAATATGTCCTCTTCAGTCAAGATGAGCTATGAAAAGAAAAACAGGGGAAACCAAGTGGAGTAAACAGCAAATCGATGACCCTAAATCCACCTGCACTGGCACCCACATGAGACCAGCTAATGGAGCGCCACCACAGCTCCACAGCAAGGCTCCTGGTGTGGTGACGCAGGTAGGACCTGGATGGAAACAGGCAGAGAAATAGACACCGTGCCGTTAGCATGAGGCATGGGGAATGGTTCCTTTAATGTCTCATAAAGCCTACACCAGGGTGACAAAGATGATCTGAACACTTCCAATCCCCTTCACCCCATCGATCCTCAAGGAACATGGCGCAATGACGTAAAAAGTCACACTCCTTCCCTGTGCATCCAGGGCACGGCCAGCAAGGTAGACCAGATGCTGGGCGGAGGCCCGGCTGGTGTGGCTCAGTAGATTGAACATCCTCCTGTGGACTGAGAGGTCCCGGTTCGATTCCCAGTCGGGGCACACGCCTGGGTTATGAGCTCATTTCCAGTAGGGGGTGTGCAGGAAGCAGACAATCAATGTTTCTCTCTTATGTCGATGTTTAAATCTTTCTCTCCCTCTCTCTCTAAAAGATCAATAAAAACATATTAAAAAAAGAAAATCTGGGGAAATCCATACACATGGAAATTCAATACACTCTGAAATGAACATGGGCCCACAAAATTGCAAGGGAGAAAGAAAGTTATTTTTACCAGACTGTTAATAAAATATTCTAAAACTCTGCAGAATGTTAAAACACCTGCTCTTTGGGGCAATTCAATGGTGTGAAGTTTCAACCTTCGAAGCCGGAAAGAGGAGAGTTAAGTCAAAGGAGAAATCAAGACACAATAAAGACAGAAATAACAACCAACGATATATAGGAAAGTAAAACAACAAAGATGTTAATAAGGCCAAAGATGGGTTCTCGAAGATAAAATGAATTGGTAAACTTCTAAAGTGATTCTTGATAAGAGGGTAAGAAAATGCCAAGTATGGGTGTCATGAATCAAGGGGAGAGTTCGCTACAGGTTCTACGGATAGTAAAAGGAAATGAGGGAATATTGTGAAGACTTTTATGCCAATGTAGTTGACAAATTAGATAAATGTGTTGAAACAAAAGGTGTCAACATTGACCGAACAAACAAAGACTCCTCCTTGCATTAAGGACTCCATCCATGGGCTGAGATTTCACTTCTCCTCAAATTGGTCTCCAGAGTCCATGCAGCCCCTGGAATAATCCCACAGGTGTTTTGTAGAACCAGCCCAATTGGTTTGAAACTTTAAAATAAATGTACAACATCTAGACTGTTGAAAGAGATGTACAAGGAAAAATGAAGTCGGGGGACTCACACGGCCTGACTTGAGAGCTCCTGATAAAACTGACAGAGACAGAGCTGCCTGGTGTGAGAACAGAGAGCCCCCAAACCCAGTCCATTCCGCTTCGAAGACTCACAGTCAAGTGCATTGTGCAAAGGGAGTCAT
Source organism: Molossus molossus (assembly GCF_014108415.1). NCBI lineage: Eukaryota > Metazoa > Chordata > Mammalia > Chiroptera > Molossidae > Molossus > Molossus molossus. Next base: position 1,884,765 of record NW_023425362.1, read on the forward strand.
TTCCACCAATGGTGCCGGGGAGAAACCAAACAAATAAACCTCAGTGCCTACCTGACAAGGTATACAAAATTAAAAGCTATAACGTTGTAGAAGAAAACAGAAAAGGATGTCTTCATGACTTGGACCTGTGTGAAGTTTTCTTAATGCACAGAAAACAATCAACAGAAAAGAATAACAAGTAATTAATTTGACTTCTTGGAGTGTACACCTCCTTCTCATTAAAAGGCAATGTTAGGAAAATGAATGGGCAGAAAAATAGTTACAAAATCTGTTTCTGATAGAGATTTTCATCAAGACTATCTAAAGAACTTCCAAAGTTCAATGATGAAAAACAAACAAACAGTGTAACTAAAAATGAGCAAAAGATGTCAGGAAGTATGTAAAAAGTGTTCAGTGTCATTAGTATCAGGAAATGTTCAAATTTGAACATTAAACAAATGCTTGTAGCATTCACCAACAAACAACAAAAACCACGGACAACACCCAAGGCTGATGAGCACTGAGTGAGTCAGTGGGACTCTCGAGGTGACATTTTATGATGCTGCAGCGACCTTGAAAAATGTTGGGCAGTTGCTTCCAAAACAAACATATGCCCATGAGATGAGATCATGTGTTTATGAAAAGACTTACTCAAGAATGTCCCTACCAGTTTTATGTCTATCAACAGGGTAATTGATCAACCGTGGTATATGTATAACATAGACAATATCTTCATAACGTAGATAATACAACATCTATGTCATAGATTCAGTAATGAGGAAGGAACATATACGGGTGATGCATACGACCAATGGATTGAATCCCAAAATTACTATGCTGAGTGGAAAAATGTTTGTCCCCCAAAAGTGTACACTGTATAATTCCATCTATATGCAGTCCCACAACATAGTGAACTAACCTGCAGTGACAAAGAGCAAGGCAGCGACTGCTCTTGGAAAGGACGTGGAATGGAAATACTCCTCTACCTGTTTGCTTAGCAGCTCACAGCAAGCAAATTCTAACTGAAAAGACTCAAGAGCACAGAACGTGGAGCTGGTGACCTGTGCCCCAACTATTTCAGGGTGAAGTGTACTGCCTACGATTCACATGGAAATGGACCCCGTCAGTGCACTGCCTGGATGAGGAGCAGAAGGATGGCCACGTGAAACGCTGGCATCGTGCAGTGTGAATGGTACCACAGAGGTGGTCGGCGTACGGACGTTCTCGGCAAAATCCTCTCAACGCCGCTGTAGGTTTCAAAATGAAACCTTGTGACTGTTGCGATCTCACGGTTTAACAGTATCAGTTTCTTGCTTGAGGACGGACACCTACCTAAATAATGGCAAGTTTCTAAAAGCGTTAAACCTCCGATTATTTTTTGGAATTTTATATACAGAATGCTTTGATGGATGAGTTCGAAACTCAAAGGCTTTTGAATCAGATGTAACTGAGATGTCGAGATTCAATTTCTTCGCAGGCGAGAATCACTGGGAGCAGAGACAGACACAGTCACTTCATACATGGCTTTGCTGCTGTCTCCATCCCTCTGCGACACACTTTTTCCAGCCTCCTTGATTTGTGGATAAGCAGTTTAACTCTTTTTCCTCTTGCATCCATCCGTCAATCAGATCTAAATAACGTATAAAACGCGAGGTGGAACTTCGGGGCCACAGAATACGAATGTCGTCAGATTTCCTAGGGAATGGCAAGTGTTTTCCAGAGTCACCGTATTCGTTTTGACTCCGGCAACTGTGTGTCACGTCAGCCCTGCTCGGCGGCCTGGCCACCAGGGGGCACCGCCAGGTTTCACTACGTCAGCCTGAGCGCCCTGCAAAGCTTCTTCCGATGATCGTTTTCAACTTCCTGATGACTCATTACGACTCGTATATCTTAACACTTCTCCCAAAGGCACCAGTTACAGCTATTTCCATTCAGGAAGGAGACAATGGGAGGAAAGGGAGTCGCTGGTCCCGAGCGATTTTGAAATCCAGCCCGACAGACTCCTCGTGTTTTCAAAGCTCAGGACATGTTCTGCCGTCCCCAGCTCTGCCCTCCGGGTCCCGCTCCGCCCGCAGGGTCATCCTTCGTCGACACTGAACGCCAGCCCGTGGCCGCAGGCGGATGCTCCCGTGAGCGCGTTCTTGCCTGTGGAATGTTGGGGATCCGCTGAGCTGCTTTCTCTTCCTGCTCCAGCTCCCTGTGGCGAACATACCCCGACATCCTGTTCTCCAGGCCTTGATCTCCTCCCTGTCACCCGTGTCTGAGTGAGCTGAGTTCTTACAGTGTCTTGATGTGCGTGTTCTAATTCACCGATGTCGTAGCCGAGGGAGCACGAAGGGCTGTTTAATCCTCACGGGGTCTCCACGTCCCGGGTTCTGGCTTCATCTGCCGACGCCCCATTTGTTCTGCGTCGCTTTCATCGCCCTGCTCAGTGTTCGGGGTTCTCCGTCCTTCTCCACGTCTCCTGCCTCTGGGAACGTAATTCAGATGTGGTCACACGGACTGAGAACTCTGCATGTTACGAATGCATCTTCCTGCGTTCCAGGCCCCGTTCCGTGGCGCTGTTTCTGCGGACTCAGCTCGGGGCAGGTAAGTGCTTCGTGCTCTGTGATGTTTCGGTGGCGAGGGGACCTTGTGACCTTTATCCGTGGGACTGCTCCGAGGACTGGATGGAAAGACCGTCTGTTCTTCCAGGCAGGTGCCGTGTGGCTTCTGCCAAGGGCGCTGGGTCGCTACAAACTCGGGGTCTCTTTAAACTAAATTTCCGAGGTGGCATTTGCATATCCCACAGTTTTGTACGGTCTCACGTCCTTCATCTTGCCAGCAGGCTTGTGTGGAGAATTCTTGGATTTGAATTGAACCATTATTTTCTTCCTGGGTGTGAAACAGCGGGGTCAGGTGCTGGCCGTCTTGGGAATGCTGTCCCCTGTGCCCTCTGGAAAGTCTTTCGTCTCACGAGGGGGTCGCTGCTGTAACCCTGCGATGGTGCATTTCATGTGTCACCCTGACTGGGAAGGAACACCCAGACAGCTGGCAACACATCGTCTCCGGGTGTGTCTGTGAGGCTGTCTCCAGAATAAATTAACATTTAAATCAGCAGATGAAGCGTCACCTGCCTGTCCTGCTGGGTGGTCATCATTCTATCTACTGAGGACCAACTGGGACGGAAGGGGGAGGAAGGGGGAGCTCGCGGTCTCCGCCTGGGCCACCGGGTGCAGACGCAGAGAGGCCCGCTGTCCCCGTGAGCAGCGGACACCACTTCCTACAACAAACCCTCGTGTGTCTGTGGGTTCAGTTTCTCCAGAGAAACCCAATCGCCCCCACCCTCAAACTTAGAGACTCCCCTCGGCCACCCCAACACTAGTCCTTCGGTACCCAGATTGGGGGTCGGTGGTGGCCCCCAGGAAAACAAATACTTCACCAAGTACCTGCTTTCTCTTCAGGCAGCTTTTTTGTTCCTTCAGACTGGGGTTGCCCTTTCTTTTTCTTTGTCTTTCTTTTTTTTTTATTGATTTCAGAGGGAGAGGGAGAGAGAGATGGAAATATTAATGAGAGAGAACATCCACTGGTCGCCTCCTGCACGTCCCCCACTGGGGATCGGGCTGGCACACGGGGCCTGTGCCCTGACTGGGAATCAAACCGGTGACCCCTTGGTGCAGGGCCGATGCTCAACCACTGAGCCACACCGGCCAGGCAGGGCCGGCTCTTTAACACGGCTTCAGGCAATGATTCGCTTCTAATTTCTTGCTCATTTTTCCAGCTCATTCCGTTTTCTCCCTGATTTCACAACTCAGAACCTTCTAGCACCTCCTGTCTTCAGGGAGGCGGTGTCCGCCCCGGCTCGCTCCCGGTCGATGGGACGACAGCGGTTGTGGGAGCAGCCAGGGACCACTCCGAGTGGGAGGTGAGGACGACCCTGTGCCCCTTTGGAGAGCCGTCCAATGGCCTCCAGGCATCTCGCTGGCCGCCCCCTCTGGCCTGGCGTCCTCCACGCGTCGGCGACCTTCTCTGTGGTGATAAACCGGGAGGGCTCCGTCGGTGGAGGGGCAGGGAGCACAGGGGAAACTCCCGCGAGGGGAGCACACGCTCAGGCCACGAGACCCGTGCACAGCCCAGCCCGTCCTGCTGTCACTGAATGTGGCTGGAGACAGGGCGTCCTGAGCTCCGCGTCCGCATGGGGGTGCGGAGATGCTGGGCGCGGAGGTGGCTTTTCAATAGGGAGCGAGGCCTGGCCATGTGGCTAAGTAGTTAGAGCGTCAGCCCAGGCACTGAAGGGTCCAGGGTTAGATTCCTGGTCAAGGGACGTACCAGGGTTGCAAGTTCAATCCGCAGCCCAGGTCGGGGTCGTGCGGGAGGCAGCCAGTCGATGTGTCTCTCCCACACCTCTTGTTCTCTGTCTCCCCCTCTCTCCCTTCCACTGTCTCTAGAAATCAATGAACAAACTATCCTCAGTGAGATGAATCAAATAAATGAATGAATAAGTAGGAAGCGACGTGGAGCGGATGGGAATGCTCCCGTCGGCAGGTGGGGTCCCTGTCCCCGAGTCGGGCAGTGGCGGACGAGGGAAGGAAAGGCCGCCGGTCACAGGTCCCCTCCGCCCCTCGCAGCACAGGGAGTGCCGGGCGGGCCTTGGAGAGAAGAACACTGACCTGGTCCCCATCTGCTCGGGGTCCGCAGAGGAAGCTGAGAAGGGCGTCGGCCGCGCCAAGCGCTGGAGAGCAGAGCGCCCGGCCAGCGGAGAGTGGCCGCACAGGCGGTTTGAGTGGCTTTAAGGACGACAGGACGGGAGGAGACGGGCACGAGGCTCAGACAGCGATGGGCCGGGAACCCCCCACACAGTCCACGTTTCTGTGGACACGCAGCCAGCTCCGTGCCGTCCATGCTCCTCGAAATGGAGCCATGTGCCGACGAGGGTTAAAGGTCACGTCCTGGACCGGCGACAGAACCTGAGCTGGAGAAGCCGAGAAACGGAGCTCGGGGAGGAAGTGAGAGTGGAGGCCCGTGGGCCCCGAAGGGGGGCTGGGGCACTCCGCACGCCTGACACCCGCCGTGGGCCCCGAAGGGGGGCTGGGGCACTCCGCACGCCTGACACCCGCCGTGGGCCCCGAAGGGGGGCTGGGGCACTCCGCACGCCTGACACCCGCAGTGGGCCCCGAAGGGGGGGCTGGGGTACTCCGCCCGCCTGACACCCGCCGTGGGCCCCGAAGGGGGAGCTGGGGTACTCCGCCCGCCTGACACCCGCCGTGGGCCTCGCAGGGGGGCTGGGGTACTCCGCACGCCTGACGCCCACCGTGGGCCCCGCAGGGGGGCTGGGGCACTCCGCAAGCCTGACGCCCGCCGTGGGCCCCGAAGGGGGGCTGGGGCACTCCGCAAGCCTGACGCCCGCCGTGGGCCCCGAAGGGGGGCTGGGGCACTCCGCCCGCCTGACGCCCGCCGTGGGCCCCGAAGGGGGGCTGGGGCACTCCGCCCGCCTGACGCCCGCCGTGGGCCCCGAAGGGGGGCTGGGGCACTCCGCACGCCTGACGCCCGCCGTGGGCCCCGAAGGGGGGGCTGGGGCACTCCGCACGCCTGACGCCCGCCGTGGGCCCCGAAGGGGGGGCTGGGGCACTCCGCAGGCCTGACACCCGCCGTGCGCCCCGAGGGGGGTGGCTGGGGCACTCCGCACGCCTGACACCCGCCGTGCGCCCCGAAGGGGGGCTGGGGCACTCCGCACGCCTGACGCCCGCCGTGGGCCCCGAAGGGGGGGCTGGGGCACTCCGCAGTCCTGACACCCGCCGTGCGCCCCGAAGGGGGGCTGGGGCACTCCGCACGCCTGACACCCGCCGTGCGCCCCGAGGGGGGGGGCTGGGGCACTCCGCACGCCTGACACCCGCCGTGCGCCCCGCAGGGGGGCTGGGGCACTCCGCACGCCTGACGCCCGCCGTGGGCCCCGAAGGGGGGGCTGGGGCACTCCGCAGTCCTGACACCCGCCGTGCGCCCCGAAGGGGGGCTGGGGCACTCCGCACGCCTGACGCCCGCCGTGCGCCCCGAAGGGGGGGCTGGGCACTCTGCACGCCCGACACCCGCCGTGGGCCCCGCAGGGGGGGCTGGGGTACTCCGCACGCCTGACACCCGCCGTGGGCCCCGCAGGGGGGCTGGGGCACTCCGCACGCCTGACGCCCGCCGTGGGCCCCGCAGGGGGGCTGGGGCACTCCGCACGCCTGACATCCGGGAGCGCGGATGCGGCAAGGTGACCACAGAAGACCCAGAGGCCTCAGCACCACTGTTCACAAAGACAGAACAGAAACCAAAGGGAACATGAGGACAACAATAAAAAAGAGAGAAATTAGCCCTGGCCGGTTTGGCTCAGTGGTTAGAGCATCGGCCTGCGGTCCAGAGAGACCCGGGTTCAGTTCCTGCTAAGGGCACGTACCAGGGCAGTTTGTCCCCTGGTTGGATCATGCGGGTGGCAGCCACTCAATGTGTCCCTTTCATGTCAATGTTTCTCTCTCTCTCTCTCTCTCCCTCCCACTCTATCTGAACAACAACAACAATAACAAAGGAAAAATGTCCTTGGGTGAGAATTAAAAAATAAATAAATTAAAGGCGCAAAATTCAATGACTGACAATAACACCAGACACACTGTTTATGGCAGAGTTTAAAGGAATTGCGTTTGTCACTAAAGAGAGACGCGCGAACTGGAAGGGAACCCGAGGTCAGACTGAAGGGCGGGCGGGCGGGTCCCCAGCCGGACTCAGAGAGGGCAGGGGAGGCGGGAAAACCCGAGGCAGGTGATTCGAGGTGAAAACAAACATCACACAGAACAGAGCGGGTGGTGTCTCACAAGTGTTCACGTTGCACAATCGAATGACAGGTGTGAGCCTTTGCCATGCTACAGAATCCAAGCGCATAAAGAAAATTCAGATTGAGATATGAAGAAAGTATGTCAGACACCCCAAAACAGCCAAATTGTATTTCATTCTTCGACAGACCAAGTAGGCAAAGCAGTGGAGACACGGAAGTGTCCATTGTTACACCTGACACGATGTATCCAGTAGCGGTGACATGGAGACATTGTCACTACAGAATGATACCATTGCAACTTTCACCTGACGTAAAATCAGACCCTACTGAAAACTCGAACCTCTCGGATATACGGAACTAGAAATGGCATCAGGGTCATATTTTGGGATCATCAATATGATAAAAAATAGCAACATCCTTCCGTTCAACATTCATTCAACAAGTATGCACAGAATGCCTTCCTGTGCAAAGCTCTGGTCTACGCGGTAAGGGTTAAAAGGGGGCAGCCATGTAGGGCTGTCCACACCTGCATTTTGGTGGATGTGGATACAAACAGGTGAATTCTCTGCACATCCCCCCGCTTCTGCGACCCAGAGATCCTGAGCCCACACCACCCACCTGTCAGTTTGGGACGGCTCAAGCCACACCCCTGGGCCTCACACCCAGATTGGGGCCGGGGTCCCACCACACTTGTATTGCATCTAAACCCACTTTCTCTCCTTCCTTACTCGGTGTCCCTGCTCCTTAATGTGCGTGTCGCTGCACCAGCTACTCACCTGCCTGGACATCGTCTGAGGTCCAGGTTGGCCCCAGGTTCATTAAAGACTTTGGAGCCCGGAACCTGCTCCCAGCATCCTCTGCAACATCAGCATCCACAGGGGTATCCCTCTCTCAGCTCCTGGGTCTCCTAATTCCTGACGCCCTCTCCCTCCACGCTACCCTCTCCCCTGTCACCCCCTCGGCCCCTCATCTCATAACTGCAAGGGCATCCGACTCAGGATGGCCCCCCGTCTCTCCAAGGTCCTGATTCTAGTGCCCCCTTCACAAGGCTCCATGGTAATGTCCAGGTCACACCATGTTGATGGTGAATTAATTGTACCAAGTACCACTTTTCCAAGGTTCGCCTCTCCCCGGTGCAGGTCCCGGCCTCGCCCTTCACTCCGACTGGAGCCTGTGGCCCCTCATTCTGAGTCCCGGGCCTTCACAGCCCCCTGGTCCAGTCCCCCTGGCAAACCACCCCGTCCTCCACCCCCTCTGCCCCTTACCCAGCTGCTGGATGGAGTCCCGGGAAAACACTCAGCACAGCTGCAGGCCCAACCCAGCCCTCTCTGTGCAGCCTCGGCTGCTGTTTCCTACAAAGTGAGGGTCTCGCGCCCACCCCCGGGGCATGTCCTGCTCTTTGAGAAAGAGCCCTACCCCCTCCACCCCCGCCCCCTCCCTGCCCCTCCACCCCGCCCTCCCCTCCACCCCCCCCCTCTGCCCCTCCACCCCGCCCTCCCCTCTGTGCCCCAGGAGGCACCCAGGCTTATCCAAGGTGCAGGCTCTGCTGTGTCCCCCCATCTCAGACATAAAACCTGCCCCTGAGGTTCCCGTCTTCTGCCCTCGAGGTCACTGGGCTTTCCCTGCGTGTGGCTCCTGGTGGCTGCACTGTCTTCAACGTGAGAAATAGACAAACGCTGCCTGGCCCGTCTCCCTCCGGCAGCTGCCTCATTCCCCTTTCTCCCCAGCAGGACCCCAGGACCGCCTCTCAGCGCCGTCCCGTCTGCCCGTCTGCCCGTCTGCCCGTCTGCCCTCCTCCTGGTCCTCTCGGCCGGCCACTGACTGCCCGGTTCGCACGGACAATACGGCTGCTCTTGGCATGACTGTGAGGACGTGTTTTGTTGCCCACCCCCGCCTGTGGCTTCTGGGTGTCCCATGGTCCCCGTGACACTCCTCTCGGTGCCCAGGGCCCTCCAGGACCATGTCTCTGTCCTCGCCCCAGAGGACCCCTCCTACCTTGGTCACCGGGCTCCGGGGTCAGGAAAGGTGGCACCTTCGCTCCCGGAAGCCTCCTGTCATTCAGGTCGATGACGTCAAAGCCGAGCTCCCGTTCCCTCCGGTGTCCCATTGCCTCTGCCAGCCTCCCACCCCCAGGTGCTCGAACCCAACACTCTCTCCACCCCTCAGCACCGCGTCCAGTGTGGGCAGACCCGACGTGCCCTTCTCCAGACACATATTAGGTCGGTGCCGTCTTTCCGTCCGGGACCATCCCTGCTCCGAGCTCAGCCTCTCCCAGCTGCGCAACGCCCGGCCCCCGGCGGAGGACGCCCTACAGGTGAAACGACACCCGTGAGCCTCCTGTGGCTCGTGACGGCAAGAGGAAGCCTGGCCACGAGCAGTGTCAGCCCCCGAGGAGACAGACTCGCAGAGAACTGGGCCAGTGCAGATCGGCCCGAAGTCAAATTGGATCACGAGGAGAAAATGACAAGAGCGTCCCTGGAATGAAATGCTATTTAGTCTGTTCTCGGTGCCAGAAGCCGGCTGGCTCCAAGGCGGGCCACCGAGCAGCTTTTACCGAATAAATGATGGGAACGCCGTCCCCCGAGACCCTTAGGAATCTCCCTGCATCTGGTTTTGATTAGGCTCCGCTCACCATCACGCCCAAGACGGCGCTTCTCGGGTCCCGGTAGAATCCTGCGTGGGCGCCATCTGCTGGGTGCGCCGCTGCCCCTGCAGCCCACGGCACCACGTGCCACGGGCTGCGTCCTGAGAAAACGTGTGCCGTGGCATCGGCTTTACAAACGCAAAGCAGGTGTGTCTTCGTGGAGCCGTGGGATACGAAACCTGGAACATCTTCAGAGGACCCCGACTTGCCCAGGACTCTGGAATGTGCCCCCCCGACCTCAGGGCTTCCTCCATCCCTGCGTGGGGCTGGAGCGCGGCTGGAGGCGGGTGGCACAGAACCGGCGGCAGCCGGAGGCACCCCGGCCCGGGGGCTGCAGACATCGGAGCCCTGGTGGGGATCCCTGCGGGCCTCACACCAGGACAGAAGCCTCACCTTCGCCGTGGTCTCCCTGGGCCCCACCAGTGTGGGCAGAGGGGCAGGATGAGCCAGGAGAAAGGAGAGGGGTGTGTGAGGGAGGGGGGACAGGGACGCCTGTGCCCAACCCGTCTGATGCACGATGTCTGCCCTGGACATGCCAGCTTTCCTCTCTCCCCACTCTGGTCTCTCCCCCTCGGGGCAGGTTAACAATGAGAGAGAGAGAGAGAGAGGGAGAGGGAGAGGGAGAGGGAGGGGGAGGGGGAGGGGGAGAGAGAGAAGAAAGAAGGAAGGAAGGAAGGAAGGAAGGAAGGAAGGAAGGAAGGAAGGAAGGAAGGAAGAAGAAGGGAGGTGAAGGGAGGGAGGGGAGAGGGAGGGAGGGAGGAGGGAGGGAGGGAGGGAGGGAGGGAGGGAGGAAGAAGGGAGGAGGAAAGGAGGAAGAAGGGAGGAGGAAGGAAGGAAGGAAGGAAGGGAGGAAGGAAGGAAAGGAGGGAGGGAGGGAGGGAGGGAGGGAGGAAGGAAGGAAGGAAGGAAGGAAGGAAGGAAGGAAGGAAGGAAGGAGGAAGAAAGGAAGGAAGGAAGAAGGGAGGAGGAAGGGAGGAAGAAGGGAGGAGGAAGGAAGGAAGGAAGGAAGGAAGGAAGGAAGGAAGAAGGGAGGAAGAAGGGAGGAGGAAGGAAGGAAGGAAGGAAGGAAGGAAGGAAGGAAGGAAGGAAGAAGGGAGGAAGAAGGGAGGAGGAAGGAAGGAAGGGAGGGAGGGAGGGAGGAGGGAGGGAGGGAGGAGGGAGGGAAGGAGGAAGGAAGGAAGGAGGGAAGGAAGGAAGGAGGGAAGGAAGGAAGAAGGGAGGAGGAAGGAAGGAAGGGAGGGAGGGAGGGAGGGAGGGAGGGAGGGAGGGAGGAACTAGAGAAAGGAATGCAATCTAAGGCTAAAGCAAAAGGAAAAAAAAAGAGAAAAAATTACAAGAACTCAGAGCAGAAAGCAATAACATTGAAATCAAGAAAACAATATAAAAGATATCAACAAAATGAAAAGTCCGTTCTTTGAAAAGATTAATGAAACCGATGCATCTCTGAGCAATGGTCTCACGGAGACAGAGAAGACACATTGTCAATATCACACACGCAGTAGGGGCCGCGCCTACAACCCAGAAACAGAGAGAAAACGGAAGAACACCACCGACAACCCTACACCCGCGCTCTGATATTGGAGACGAATGAACCAGTTCCTTGGAGCAGGAACCTTCAAGACCCACGCGCCGAGAAGCAGGTCATCGGAGCAGACTCGGATAGGATGTGTCGCCCGAGGGACCCGGTCAGTAGTCCGTAACCTTACAAGGACACAGGCCCGGATTGTTCCACTGGCGAGTCCGGCAGATATTTAAGGGAGAAATGATACCGATCGTCATGAGTTTCTCCCCCAGAACAGAGGGAAGAACCCGTAGCCCATTCTCTAACCCTAACCCAACAAACCCAAACCAGGGGAAGGTTTTACAAGACAGGAAAACTGCAGACAAAACCCTAAGCAAAATTGTCACAATGTGTACGCTGATCACACGACACCACAAAGTGGGTCATTCCGGGTCCGCGAGACCATTCCACAGTCAAAGTCCAATCCCTGTGGCCCGGCCGCTGTGGCTCAGGGGTTGAGCGTCGACCCTGCACCAAGATGCCGCCGGTTCGATTCCCAGTCAGGGCACATGCCCAGGTTGTGGGCCTGATCCCCAGTGGGGGGCGTGCAGGAGGCGGCCGATCAATGTTTCTCTCTCATATAGAAGTTTCTATCTCTCTCCCTCTCCCTTCCTCTCTCTCTGAAATCAACAAAAACGTATTTTTAAAATCTCCAGTTCTTGTCACCTATCGTGAGAGAACTCATGTGAGGTCACTGAGCACTGAGACTGGGGGACAAAATCCGACACCCCGTTGTGACCACAGCTGTCAGCGCACGGGGCCCAGCGGGCGCTCCGGGGAGAGGCCCTGTCTGTCCTGGGACACCCAGAACCAGGGACAGCTTGGCCGCAGCTCCGGGCCCCTCTCAGCTGCAGCTTCAGACCAGTCCCCAGTTTCCAGGGGAGGACGGCCAGTCCCACTGTCCTGCACCAAGCCCGGGGCAGGGTGAGGCGACCTTCAGAGCTGGGCCTCGGGTGGACGCAGAGACGGGGAGGACCCGGTGCCCGCCCCGTGCCAACCTCCGTGCACAGGCGCGAGCACGGGAGGGAGACCCCATGGGCTCCGTCCTGGGGGTCCGTGCCGGGCCCCGTTCTCAGCCTGGGGGACCGCGCCAAGCCCTCCCTGCGACTTTCCTGCTGACCTGCAGGGTCGGGACGCGGGCCACCAACGTGGGTCTGGGACGCGTCCGAGCAGGGCCGACCTCCCCAGAACCTGGTCAGACCCAGTGCGGTGCCCGAGGACCCTGCACGAGGCTCTGGGGGCGGGCTCAGCCCCTCATTCCTGGTCAGCCCCCAGCGTCCGCATCCTCCCGGGGTGGCTCCACAGACACCTTCCAAGGGCAGAGGTCACGGAAAAGCGGCGTAAAGCCGTGACCTCGTGGAGACCCGCGAGGCACGAGCGGGCCTGGCATTCGCTACAACGCCGTCAAATGTGTGTTATTTCTAACTGTATACGCTGAGCTAATGCCTGTCTAACTTGGGATGTTTCCCAAGACGCAATAATGAGGATGAGAACGGCAGACAGGGTGGGACCTGGACACGGTGGAGCTCCGGTGGGGGGGGGGGCTCTGTAAATCCAGGCCCAGGCCCCACTCAGGCCGCGTGTGGGCAGCCCAGACACATGGCTTTCTCTCCACAGCTCCCTTTGGGGTGAGGGGGTGCTTCTGAGCGGGTACGTGGGTCCCACATTCCTCCCGCTCCAGGAAGGAGGTCTCGGCCCCTCCCGCAGCACACCATTGATCCAGGTTTGCCTGCAGCTGGTTCCACGTTTCTGAATCCTTGACAGGCTAGGTGACGGGGCTCGGAGGTGCAGCAAGACGTGCTGTGAACACGCACACACTCAAGCACACATGTGCACACACGCACTCGCGCACACGCATATGCACACACATGCACTCACACACACACTCTCACATGCACACACGTGCACACACATTCACGCACACATGCGCGCACAGATGCACGTGCACACATGAACGCGCACACGCACACACTCATGCATGCACGCACACACACTCTCACATGCACACACACGCACACACTCATGCACACACACATGCGCGCACACATGAATGCGCGCGCACACACACTCATGCATGCACGCGCACACACTCTCACATACACATGCACACTCATGCACACACACACACAGTAGTCTCTGGCGGCTCCCTGCGGGCTCAGCCCCTCATTCCTGGCCCGAGTGCAGCCTGCATTATGTGTTTTGCTCGGTGGAATCCTGAAAGCGTCAGAGCGAACGCGGGAAGCTGGGTTTCTGTGGCCTTGGACAGGTAGGAAGTTGCTCTTGAACCAGGCGTGGATGCCAAGCGCTGGAGCACACTGCACGCCGCGGGCTCTCCCGGTGGCCAGGCTCCTGGGCGCGTGGGGCCGGCAGCCCGAGGACCAGGCCCCGCTCCAAGCACCAGCCCCGCCGCCCAGGTCAGTGTGCGGAGCTTCTCGCCACTTGTAGGGGCGGCCGCGAGGAGCCCGCACTTCCCAGTGGAACTCGAGGCACCGGGTCTTTTTCAGGGTCCCCCGAAGCCAGTGCCTCCCGAAGCCTCCCCGGCTGTCAGGTTGGGGTGACCAGAGTACCTGCGACATGAGGAGCCAGGGAGGCGCCCTGGTGCGTCCTCTGTGTCTCTCCACGGCCGCCCTGCTGGAGGAGTCGGGCAGGGGTGATCCCGTCGGAGCGACAATCAGATCACAGGCCAGGACCTGGGTCCCCCAAATGCCCACCCGCCCATCGCTCAGCAGCAGGCACTCCGCGGGTGGCCAGACGCACAGCGCTGAGCAGACGGCAGACGGGAGACCTGCCTCCGGAGCAGGGGACCTCCGAGGGAGCCGCACCCCCAGGCCAGGCCCAGAGCGCCCATCTGCCCGGGGAGGCCGGTCCCCATGTGTCCCGTCCTTATTGTGGAGGAAACCACTCCCCGAGCTCCGCTGTGGGAACGAGGGACTGATCCACGTCACCTGAGCCTGCAGTCCGGCACAGAGAACTAGATCAACACCGACCCGTGTCGTGTGGTTGTCGCCAGGCTTGTAGCCGAGACGTGTAAAATAAACAGGTGCAAGGACACGGGGAACTGCTGGGAGGGGCGGGGAGCATCCAGCCCACCGACCCACGAGTTCCTCTGCTGACGCCCCCTGTTCCCGTTGGCGGCTGCACCTTCTTTAATGCCCCCCAGGATGGGGTCCCATCTTTCTCCACCAGTGTGACCCAGAGCCCAGCGGCACCCCGAGTGAGGCTGCCCCTCAGCGGACGTCCAGGAGGAGCCTCCTGCCCAGCAGATGTCAGGGGCTGAGTGACCGCACCAGAGACTTGGACACGGATGATCCTGTGGGAGCGAAGACACCCCCAAATGGACCTGCGCTGGAGCCCGGAGGGGTGGGGCTGCAGAGACCCCACACACCAGGTGCCGCCGGAAGAGGTGTGTCTCCAGGGGACTCAGGGCCGGAGTCCCTCAGCCTGGGCGGGTCACCCCAACACCAGCGGCGCCATCACCTGTTGTCCGGGCCTCGGGCCGCTCTGTGCCCCTGACCTGAAGATCAGAGGAACGTGTTCCAGTGAGTGGGGTGTCGCAGGTGGACCCCACCCTCCCCGCTGGCCTGGGCGCTTTTGAAATGTCCGTGAAGAGCCCACTGGCGCCTCCCTCCCTCTGCCGCCCGCCATGTACCCCCGAGCCCTCTGCCTGCTTGCAGAGACCCCGCTGCAGACGCTCGGCTGCTGTCCGAGGCCACTGCAGCTGCAGCACCGTCCTTGCGTCAGGGACGGCCTGCGAGGAGACCGTTGGAACTTCTGAGACCCGCACGGAGGGCTAGGCAGGGCGACGGCTGCTGGGGTCTCCCTGTCCCTCAGAGGACCCCAGGAGTGCGGGGGCACCGTCCCGGGGGCGCATGGCAGCTCTGTGGGCTCTCAGCAGGGAAGGTCCTGTCTCTGATGCTCTCAGGCACGTGTCCAGCCAGGACTGCCCTGCCTGCTGCCCTCTGCTGCCCTGGCCGTCCCACCAGCCCTGGGGTGCCCTGGGGTGCCCTGGGGTGCCCTGGGGTGCCCTGGGGCAGGAGGCGTACACAGGGGCGCAGCCGGCCTTTGAGGGCTGGTGAGGGGACTGGAGTGAGCTCTGGGCTCCTGGTCGCTCTGGGTGGAGACAGTGGCCCGGGCTGGTGGGCCATGGAGGGGGTCCCAGGTAACTGCACTGTCCCTGAGCCCTGCGGGGTGCCCCAGTGACATCCAGTTCTTGGGGCGGCCAAGGAAACTAGAGGCAGGTTTGGGAGTCTGGCCATCCTTCCCCCAGGGACGTCTCTGTCCCCAGACTCGCTGCCCAGAGGGTCCCGTGCCTCCGTAGGACACGTTTCACAGGACAGCGAGTCTTCCTCTGACACAGACCCCTCCCCCCACAGCCAGCCCCGAGGACTCCCTTTGCATCTGTCTGAGCCCTGCCGGGAAGGTGCTGTCACCGTCTTTGTTTGGAAGGAGAGGACCGGAGTCTGGGGGTGGGAAGTGGCTTGGCCAAGGCGAGGCGCCGTCCAGACCCCGGCGGCTTCCTCCGCGCCAGATGCCCCCCCCCCTCTGTCCTCAATGACCCTGCTGGTGGTCCGGGGAGAGGACTGGATGGGGCCAGCGTGCGCTGGGAGGGACACGCTGGTGAGCTCACAGGCTGCCGCTGGCCCACGGGCGCCAGGCTCCCCCCACCCGGGTTCCACGGCTGAGCCGGGAGCCGCATGGCGGAGGATGGGTTTGTCAACACTCATTTGATATTAGGGAAAACCTGTCACATCTTTCACACCTTGTCACGGAGCCTCGTCGCTGTGAGCTGTCCCGGCACTTGGGAACATCATTATCACAACACACGCTGCCGATGGCAGGGATTCCAGAAAACTCCAGAATTTGGGGTTCTCCCCCAAAGCCACATTCTGCAGGGACCAAGTCAACACTTTGACATCGAGGGGACTCTGACTTGGTGATCTCCTCGCGGGGGGTCCTCTGCAGAGGGACCCAGAAGGAGGACCACTGACCAGCCAGGGGGGAGGCGGACGCTCAGGCGGCCCCGGCTGGGACACCCCGCTCAGGACTCTGTGCCTTCCCCGTCCCCGGGGCCACCTTGCTCTGGGGGAGAAAGAGGTCCCTGCGCAGTGTTGGGGGGACCCTCCCCAGGCCCCGCCCCTGCCCGGATCGAGTTCTCAGTTCAGGGCAGCGCTGCGGGGGAGGGGAGGCCCCGGAGCAGGTGCTCGGCCGCTCTGGTCTTGGGGTGGCTGGTGTAGTTAGTCGACCCCTGATTCATTCTCAGCACCAGCTGTACGCAGCACGGTCCGGGCTCACTGGGAGCTGCGTACCCGGTGCCCGGGGCAGCGAGGGCCAGTGGGCGTGGACACTGCAGCCTGTCGCCTGGCCGGACCCCAGGAGGTGACGTCACCAGCCACCTGCTCTCAGCCAGGAGCCGGGATCAGACCTCTGGGGCTGACCAGGAAGCAGAGAAGGTCCCGAGTCCACATGGCGGGGCCAGGGGCAGGGTGCTGAGGTGGACAGCGTGGGCACCAGGACCAGCAGCCTCGGAGGATCCGAAGGGCTGGGTCCCCCCGGCGGGCCTCTCACCCCGGAACTCAGCTCTGCAGCAGCAACAAGGGCTCCTCCCCGCAGGGTGCTGCCTGGCTGAGGGAGCCCGCGGTTCTGAGCTGGGTCACAGCCCGCCGGTCGCTCTCGCCCTCTGACGGCTCTTGTCAACGCGTACCCCTTTTCTGTCCCGTCTTGTTTAGGGTCCCCCTCCCCCACTGCAGGGTCATCCTAGGAGGCCCAGCTGGTGAGTGTCTCATCCGCGGCCAAAGCCCCGGTGCCCAGGAGAGGTGCCAGGACCAGGGGGTGTAGTCAACATTGGTAAACACACAGACGGAGACATGAACATCACCAGTGTCAGCTGCATGAACGAAGAAGAAGTCACCAAAAAAACCGCGTCTGCGTACAAAGGGAAACAGCCTGTTGGGAGACGCGGCCGGAGGTGCCCGGGCAGGACCAGGCCGAGCGCCGTCCCCCCGAGGAGACGCTGCCCTGGGTCCCCCGCCAGCCCGGCCTCCGGGAGCCGAGGACCCTGTCGTCTGCCCAGCCCCCTCCCAGCCTGCGGACACGGCTCCTCGTGGTCCGGCGTGGAAACAGTTCCCTTCTTGTTTAATTTCCTAAAACAGAGCTACGTCACACACGCGCGCTCATGAAGAAATTTCCTTTTCGTATGTGAAATTTATAGTCAGTGAACAGTCATTTCACTGGTGTTCGTCGAGGTCCCAGCAGCAGTGAGACGTGGACCAGCGTCTGTGGTCTGTGCGTGGCCGGCCGCGAAGCTGCCCGCCCCGGGCGCTCGGAGCCACGGCCAGCCTGCGGCACCCGCCTGGTCTGGGGTGAGGACTGGGAACAGGGGCTGGTTGGTTCGGTCCGTGCAGAGGGGCCGCGAGGTCTTTCGCAGGGAGAGCGTGGCGTTTCCACTCAGACTGTTTGAAACATTGTATCTCATTTGTCGAAGACTCAGGCTGTTTGAAACATTGTATCTCATTTGTCGAAGGCTGGCTTCGGGACACTCCGGCCGAGACACACGCTTTCTTAGGTCCGGAAGCTGACTGCCCAGTGGAGGAGGGGAGCCTTCCTTTTAGAGACTGTGGTCGTTAATTCCCAGTGACCCAGCCGGTAACCGGGGCTGGGCCCCAGGGAGGGGACGGGCGTCTGCCACAGGGGAGCCTGAGGGGAAGAGAGAGCCCGCAGGACTCAGCTCCCCCTTCTCCCCTGAACCTCATCCAGCCCTTAAGGCAGTTCCGTTTCTTTTCTCTTCTTTAAAATTTTTTTTTCTTTATTGATCTTCGAGAGAGAGGAAGGGAGAGGGAGAGAGAGAAACATCGATGAGAGAGAACATGGATTGGCCGCCTCCTGCACGCCCCCCACTGGGCACCAGGCCCACAACCTGGGCATGTGCCCTGACAGGGGATCGAACTGGAGACCTTTGGTGCAGGGTGGACACTCAACCACTGAGCCACACTGGCAGGGCCAGTTTCTATCTTTTTTTAATCCTCACCCAAGGACGTTTTTTCATTGATTTTTAGATAGACTGAAAGGGATGGCGAGGGAGAGAGAGAGAAACATTGATGTCAGAGAGACACATCAATTTTTTGCCTCCTGCACGACCCCAGCCAGGCCAGGGATCAAACCTGCACCTGAGGTATGTGCCCTTGACCAGGAATTGAACCCTAGACCCTTTGATCTGCCGGCTGACATTCTAACCACCGAGCCACACCGGCCAGGGCGCAGTTTCTACTTTTTCCTCACTTTGGAAACGGGAACATCAGGGCACAGAGGAGCTCAGAACTCCCCGGGTCACGCGGTTGGGGGCAGGTGGCATCTGGATCGGGACCGGGCAGGTGGTCTCACTGGATGGTTCCTTCAACTCGAGCAGACCTCGGAGCCCGGACACCCAGTCAGTCACTATTCTGGGCATGTCTGAGGGTGTTTCAGACACAATAAACTTCTTAGTCGTGGCGAATGGAACCCACCCCTCTCCCCAGGGCCTCCTGCAGCCCCTGAGGCCTGGGCAGAGCACAAGGGCCCATGGGACGCTCCCTATCAATACGCAGATTAGAACCAAACCCGGGACCGCCGTTCACCTCACTCAAGCTCTAGTGGATGCTGCCTCATAGCCTGTGTGAGTTATTCCGGGTGGAAGGAGGTGTCGGCCCATCCCCAACTCTCCCCACATTTCACCTTCAGCACCTGCTTCTCCCGAGGGGCCGAGCTGCCCAGTCCACAGCCGCGTCCCTCTGTGCTGTGGCCGGGTAACACGCTGTGTCCCTCCACATCGCGGGGAGGTGAGGTGGTTCATCCTTCTCAGCCCACCCTGTGCCATGTCCTGAGTCATGGACACTGTCCCCCAGAGCACCATGTGCAGCCAGGAGGTGATCACCAGGCTGAGAGCCTGCCCTTCGGCCCCTGCGACGCCACCATCTCGGGAGGAGGGCACAAGTCTCCCACGTGCCGGGAACGTGCTGGCGGACACGCCCATGTGTGATGGGGAGACCCAGGTTGGCTGTACCACCCTGAGCAGAAGCAGACTTTTCCACCTGTATGTCCTCCAAAGGCTGTGTGTTGTCCTCGTCCCGCAGAACCACATACCTCAGATTCTTCCATGGAGTGTGACAGTCTTCTTTACCAAGATGCCCCCAGAAGGTCTGCTCACCTGAGCTCGAGGCTCGCTCTTCGTCGTGGGGAGGATGGGACAGTCCTCACTGGATGCTTCTGGGAACATCGGGTTCCCCATATTTGGCCAATGTACAGCCCAGACAAGGGCTAATTTCCTAATATGTCAAGAGTCCCTAGAAACAAAGACCAAAACCCTGGGTCAAAAATAAGCATGTGGGTAGTTCTCAGGAAAGGCCTTTAATGGAGCTCCTACAGATGAACAGATGCTCAGCTCAGTCGTGCTGGGAGAAAGAACATTTTCACGACCATGCGCCCCCACTCTTCCCTGAAGATCGATGAAAGACCAGGGGTCTGTGGACCCACCAGTGTTGACCAGGATGGAGAATCGCAGGTGCTCCAAACAAGTCTCTGAACCGAACAAAAGGGCAGAATGGACAGAACCTGCTGGGACCGCCTCTCCCGATGGGAACCGGGGGGGGGGGCTCTCCTGCCCTGGACTGCCACCTGCCCCGTGGCTCCCCCAAAGCTCAGCTGGCAGATGGCAGGACCCCCGGCCTCCGCAGATGCCTGAGCCAGGTCCTTGTGCTGCCTCCTACTGGTTCTGTTTGCCTGGAGATCCCTGTTGGTACAGCTCTGAGCCCACACTCTCACCTCCACGGAAATCTGTGCTACGTGGCAGGTGTCAGGCACCTACCTGCTGATTGGTGGGCACCTAGAGTGGACTGGCACCCACCATGGTGGTGACCCATGGACCACAGGGATGTTGCTCAAGAGCACAGGGTTCTCACCCTCGGCCCCACAGAGAGGGAAGTGGTTCCGGGTGAGAACGGCCATGTCTCAGACACACGAGCAGAATAAAGCCCTGCATTTGGGCCCCTTGCGCTGAGCTGGGGGACTGGGCCAGCGTGCGGCTCCCAAGGTGCCCAGGGCTGGGCTTGTGTACCCCAGCATTGCTTGTGGGGACAGGAGCCGTCTACCAGTGAAAGGGATCCTGCCCCGGTTCTTGTGGGCTGCAGACGACACAGGAGGGCTTAGGTGTCACTGCCCACAGCTGAGAACTTCTCTTGCATGAAAAAACAGGGTCCTGGGATCAGGCTCGAATCCCGCGCGGCCTCGGCTGACCTGCAGAGGCCCTGGTACAAATGCCTTACCTTCTTTGAAGGCAGATTCTTACTCGTACAATGGAAACAAAATCTTTCTCTCTTGCTGACTTCTTGAATGCAAACAGGATCACAGAAATTGCAATACTTCTAAATTTAAGGGGGTGGGTAGGCGAGGGTATCAGCAGGTGTCTGAAGCCTCTTCCTCCCCTGTGAGTCCTCAGGGGTCCTGCCATTGGGGCGTGTGTGACGGGCTGGCAGAGGTGGGCCATCAGACCCATGGAGAAGGCTCTGTGTCATCCAGATTTTGACCAAGTGACTGACCACCGGCACCGTTCTAACCGATAGCACATTATGCCTACCAGGGCTCCCAGGTTAGCAGCATAAATAGACAGTATTTGGGATGAACTGACATGCAACATCATTTGTTGCTTTTCTGACTTTCACACTGAACTGGGTGTCCTGCATTCTGCCTGGCAACCTGCTCTCACAGACTTGCAGGGACAGTCAGTAAATCTGAGTGATGAGCCCGCAAGGTGCCTTATCCACCTCCTGCCCATCAAACCGAGGCAGGTTAGCGAGACTAGGAACAAGCCCTGACAAGGGCCTGGACAGAGGCTGGTAAGTGACAACACCCTCCCCACCCCCGACAGACACTGGAGAGCAGAGGGTTGAGATCACCTGGCTCAGGGAGTCAGAGAACGAAGAGTAGTTGGAGCCAGACGAGTCCAAGCTGAGGATGACTGACCAGGGAGAGACCTTTATATCATTATATCATCATTGTAATAACAACTGTCCCCACAAGTAGAGGGGGCCGATGGTGACAAGCCACATTAGGAATACGGTGCCTCCCAGCCAGGAGACAGAGTCAGAATTTGGAGCCACAAATTTTAGAGACACCCCCATTTGGAAACACATAAAATTCTAAAAACTGACTGACCACACACACACACACACACACACATATGCACACCACACACACAAGAACACACCACATGCACACACACCACACATACATGCACACACATGCACGAGCATGCACACCACACACACCACATGCATACCACACACATGCACATGCACACATACTGCATGCACACCACACACACTACATGCACACACACCACGTGCACACCACACACACATGCACACACGTGCACACACACATACTCACATGCACACACATACACACACGTGCACACGTGCACACACATGCACACACTGCCCACTCGTGAGCTGCTTAGTCCCCTCGGACAAGTACTTTGACTTCTTTCCTAGCAGCACCCACGCCCTGGCCTCATTCCTTTTCTCCACCTGAGTGACACCTGCTTTGCTCTCGCCCCTGCTCGACCTTGAAGTTTTCCCTGGGACAGTCAAAGCCTGGAGTTCACCTCACATGTCCCTAACCCTCACACACAATGTCCCAGACAGTGCCCAGGTGATGAAACAAGCTCCTGTGACAGGGCCTGCACCCACTGAGACACTGGGGTTCCAGTCCTGGCGCCCCGCTCCAGCCTGCTGCCCAATGGGAGCTCGACTTTTCCTCGAACCCCCAGGCGGGCAGGAAGCACGCGAGGAGAATGCCCACCCGCAGGCCGAGCCTGAGTGTGCGTCCAGCCTCACCTCCGGCCCCTCTGGCTGGGAGCCATGGCTTTTCCAGAAGAGAAGATGAACGAGCGTGACCTTGCCGCCGACGTGAGGCTGCCGGTCAGCACGTGTTAAAGGCGGTGAAGGACCCGCTTGTTCCCGTCGGGACGTTAAGAAGGCCCTGTTCAAACATGCTGAGAAGGGGACCTTCCACAGGCTGGTGGGGCACAGCCCTTCCCGGCATGGCTCTGTGCGTCACACAGCCGCAGCCCAGACCGGCAGCTGCAACGGAGATCGTACGTAATCGGCAACCGGACATCTGACGGAGGGCACGGCCGGCTCTTCGGAAGCTCAGTTCCCTCGGGTGTGGCAGAGACCCTGCCACATGGCCCACCTCTCCCTGCTGCACACGGGGGGCTGCTCAGACTGCCACTCTTCACTCAACACACAGGACTCCCAGGGGACGTGGCTCAGGCCGCGGGACCACTTTAGAACCCTCTCCAGCCCGGCCGGTGCGGCTCAGTGGTTTAGGGTCCTCCCGTGCACCTAGAGGTCCCTCAGCGCCTGTCCCTGCACCACCTGGACCTCCCTCAGCGCCTGTCCCTGCGTCACCTGGACCTCCCTCAGCGCCTGTCCCTGCGTCACCTGGACCTCCCTCAGCGCCTGTCCCTGCGTCACCTGGACCTCCCTCAGCGCCTGTCCCTGCGTCCAGGGGAGGGTGAAAAGGCAAAGGCAGAAGACACAAACCAGGGAAACTGCCCTAAGAGATACTTGAACTTTAAATTTATGCCAAAGAAACCAAGTTAGCCAAGAGATGCATCTCTCTCATCACCAAGCTCCACCCTGCGCCCCGGGACCTCTGCCCCTTTTCCCTGTCTGCTAGCAAAGGGCACAAGAGTGAATGAGGTCAGACACAAGGACACTGAGGACATCTCTCTAGTCTTTGGCGAATGCCGCCCGAGCCCCGCTGTGAGCCGGGACAGTCTCTGGAGGGAGTGCCGGGTGGAGCGGCAGGTTCTCGTGGGGAAGGCTCCGGCCCTGCGTCAGGGAGGCGTGGAGGGCCCTATGGGGGCGGGGGGGTCCGCGGCCCTGCGTCAGGGAGGCATGGAGGGCCCTATGGGGGCGGCGGGTCCGGTCAGTGCCCAGTGTGAGCTGAGGGAGGTGGGGGGCGAGGGAGCGGGGGCCTGGCCAGGCTCCTCGGTGCCCTGCACCCTGGTGCACACCCTGTTTGCAGCCTCAGGGGTTCTCCGTCACCGGCGGCTCCTCGGACAGCAGAGCGCTTCTCAGGTGACCTCGGCGCGGCCACCTTTCGCTGCTCGACATAAATTTCTGTTGATGCACTGACAGCATTTTTTTTAAAGTGAGATTCGAAGTCAGAGAAGGTGGACTCTTGCTTGTCTTCAGAAACTGTATGGAGACTAATTTCCTTGGGGTCACTCTGGGTGTTTCTATTAATCCATTCATGGGAATGGGACTGTCTGCCCTTCTATTATCCAGGACTTCCGAATCGGGCCATTGTAACACTTGGGGTGGGAGCGGACATCGCTGAGCCGGCTGTCGGGAAGATGCTAGGACCGCCTTCCTAGCGGTCCCACAGGAACGAGTCGTGGGGTTCACCCCGCAGTCCTTGCTGTCTCCAGACCCAGGTCTCCTGACCCGGCCACCGATCAGCAGGCAGCTGGGCTTTCACTGCATTTTAATGACGTCTTGTCGTCGCTGGGAACAAGTGCACACGGACGATGGTGGCTGTGCTCATCCAACCCCTGCGTTCCCCTCTGTTCCCGTCTCGGGCTCCTGGGTTGTGCTCACCCGCCCCCCTCCGTTCCCGCCCCCCTCCGTTCCCGCCTCGGGCTCCTGGGTTGTGCTCGCCCGCCCCCCTCCGTTCCCGTCTCAGGCTCCGGGGCTGGGCTCACCCGCCCCCCTACGTTCCCGTCTAGGGCTCCTGGGGCTGTGCTTGCCCGCCCCCCTCCGTTCCCTCGGGCTCCTGGGTTGTGCTCGCCCGCCCCCCTCCGTTCCCGTCTCAGGCTCCGGGGCTGGGCTCACCCGCCCCCCTCCGTTCCCGTCTCGGGCTCCTGGGGCTGGGCTCACCCGCCCCCCTCCGTTCCCGTCTCGGGCTCCTGGGGCTGGGCTCACCCGCCCCCTCTGTTCCCGTCTCGGACTCATGGGCTGGGCTTCCCGGCCCTGCGCCAGGCGGTGCTGGGAGCGGGTGGGAATGGACTCCCTCTGCAGTGCGGGTACATCGAAGTCAAACACAAACCATGGACGTTGTCTTGGGACGTAACGGCCTTTTTCCCTCTGACAGGTCTCGGTCTCTAAGGGAATCAGACCCTTAGACATACTGTACACTTTTATTTCTTGTTGAGACTTATGTTTTTCTACATATTATATACAAATTAGGCCAGTAAATAGGCATTTTCTGGGGCTTGGAACGAATTAATCCAGTTTCCATTATTTCCTATTGGGTTTCATTGCTTCGGTTCTCGAACAATTTGGTTCTCGGCCGTCCTCCTGGAACGAATTATGTTCGAGAACCGAGGTATCATTATAAAATACAGGTCTGATCAAGGACCTATATCTATCATAAATAAAAGACATTTATGTATAATTCAAAAATAAGAAATGATAATAACTAATTTAGAAATGAGAAAAACATATGTACAGACATTTCACCAAAGAAATGACATGTGTGGTAAATACACATGTGAAAACATGGTCCATGTCATTAGTCATTAGAAAAATGTACATTAAATCCACACCCACATTATATTGTGAACCTACATGGAATGGCTAAAATTAACAAAACAGACTGAAGACTGGCAACCAAAACATGTACATATCACTGGTGAAATGCAAATAGTACATCAGTCTTAGGCATTTGTCTAGGAGAAAGGAAGCTGTGTCTACAGAGACGGGTGTGTGAATTTTCACATCTTGACTCACAGCAGCATAGACTGGAAAGAACACAAGTCTGGGTTCTGATGAGCAGTTAACAACTAGTGGTATAGACACACTATGATATTGTAATCAACAATACAAAAGAATATTCAGGGTAAAAATCTGAGTGATAATGTGATAAATTGTTAAAGTTGGGAAATAATAGTGCTGAAATAAGCATCAATCGAATCGTTATTACAATAACATAAATGGATTAAACTGTCTGAAAATTAAACACTTTTGGAATGGAGAGAAGAAACATAATCCAATGATGAGTGTATCAGAAACATACATAACGCCCAATAAAACAGAAAAATTCACAACTGGAAAATAGCCGGGATAATAGGAAGTAAAATAAATGTAAGATTAAAGAAATTCTAAGGAAAAAAGATACTATATGTGATAACAATAAAAACGGGTTATAGACCTGGACGGTTTTGCTCAGTGGTTAGAGTGTCAGCCCGCAGACCAGAGTTTTAGGTTTAGTTCCCTCTGAGGACATGTAGCTCGGTTGCAGTTTGTCCCCAGCCCCGGTTGGTGTAGTGTGGGTGGCAACCAGTTGGTGTGTCTCTCTAACATCATTGACGTTTCTCTTTCACTCTTCCTCCCTTTCTCTCTCCCACTTTAACTGAAGAAAGTGCAAACACAAAACATCAACAACAAAAAAACCTGAATATAAACATATATAGATTTAATAATTTTCAGAATATTTTAAAACATTGAAAAAATTGAAGAAGTAAATCTATCAATAATTGTATTTGAATATTTTAGTACTCCTCTTTAAGGAACTGAGAAATAAAGTATCTTAAAAAAGGTAAAACATTAGAATATTTTTTTAAAAACTTAAATTTTTATTGTTCATCTCTTGTTGCTTTTATTTATTTTTTTATCCTCACCGAGGACATTTTTTCATTTTTTGTTCAGATAGAGCGGGAGGGAGAGAGAGGGAGAGAGAGAGAGAGAGAGAAACATCGATGTGAAAGGGACACATCGAGTGGTTGCCAACCACACAACCCAACCAGGGCCGGGGACAAACTGCAACCGAGGTACATGCCCTTAGTGGGAACTGAACCCGGGTCTCTCTGAACCGCAGGCCGACGCTCTAACCGCTGAGCCAAACCGGCCAGGGCAAAACATTAGAATACTTTTATAAATATATTAATAAAGCTGAATATCCACCTTAGGACATACACTAACCAGCCAAAATTATGTCAAAATTAACATAATTAACAGTGTGTATCATAGTAACAGAAAAATCTACTAAAATAATACATCATAATAATTAATTAGCAGAGGAAAATAAACACTTTGTTCTATTGATAAACACCTGAAAATAGTAGGTGTAGTTCAACCTTAATTCATGTCATAAATGTGTATCAAAAGCATAAATGATTAAATAATAGTATCCTCTACTAGAAACAGAAAATGAACACTATTGAAATCATAGTGAATTAGCACAATTGCAGATGAATTTACTCTTATGAAAAATATTTTTCTGCATCAGAAATAATCCCCTTGTGATATAACAGAAAAAAGGATTTCACTCACAGCACCAACTATCATCACAAAGAACTGAACTATTCTAACAGAAACGTACAAGGTTTTCATGAGGGAAAAAAAAGAAACTCAAGTAACACAAGAATAAGATTTCAGTAAGTGCAGAAGAAAATCTCCATCAGGGGTGGAGTAATTTACCTTTACAAAGCTTAATTTTTCTTCCCTTCACTAAAATTTAGTGCAATTCAAATAGAAAGTATATATATATATGTATGTGTGTGTGTGTGTATAAAAACCAGGAAAAACCAGGGCGAGGGGGCTTTGGCGTGGACACCGAGACAGGCAGAGGACAATGGACTCTAGACAGAGAAACTCAAGAACACACCTGTGCATCCCTGGGGGAGCTGGTAATAGACCAAAGACAGTAGCCTGCCACTTGGGGTGCCTAGGGGAGCCTGGGGGAGCCTGGGAGAGCCATTCACACTGACTGCACAGACCTCACAAACACATCCACGAGGCCGTGTCCACATGGGCACATACAAGTGGGCAACGGGCAGACTGCCCCGCAGGTTGTGTTGGGGAGGAAACAGCCACTCACAACATGGACAGAAACACAGCTGGACATCGACCCTCACAGAGGTTCACAAGTCCACCCAGATGTGAAAACGACCACCTGTAGGAGGACGCGGGTGGAGGTCACGCTGGGACCGCATTTGCGGCCTCCTGGTGTGGATGGACTCTCACTGAAGAACACACACCTCCAGGTCCACTGAGGACACGTCAGAATTAGATAATCTTTCAGAAATGACACCGGGTTGAAGGCCCGGGACCAGTGACATGCTGAGGGAACTGATCTGTAAAAGTCGAGCGTGGGATAGTCCCTTGGATGTAAAAGTACTTCTAAAATTTCACCAGAGAAAAGCCTAGAAAATGAGTAGAAATACTGGCAAAGGGTCATTGCAGAGGATTCCTGAAAAGACAAACTGAATGGTGAGACAGAGCCCAGGAGAGAGGGTCATTATTTAAAAGCAAGGTGGATGCAGAAAGGAGTGAACCCCAGCTGCTAGGGAAGGTGTGAGGAGACAGGGCTCGCTGTGGGCATCTGGACATAGCAGGGAACAGCAGGCAGTGTCCAGGTAGCTTTGGGAGACAGACACCCCAAAATCCAGAAGTCTCGTTGCTCAGCCCTGTTCGTCCCTCAGGAACTCCCCCAGCTGTGAGGACAGAGATGGGTGTTCATCGCTGGGGTCTGCGGCGTGGTTATAGATGCCCAGACAAATACCAGTCGTTCAGGACATTCGAGGGAACCCGTTGCAGAAGGTGGGCATGTTGGGCCGGATGTGTTCTGAGCAGCTGCTTTGTGCATGGCACGTTCCAGTCACCTTCTCTCGGCTGACCTGTGCGTGGATAGGACCCGTCCCCCCCACAGAGGGAGATGCTGAAGCTGAGAACTTCAGCGCCCTGACCCTCCAGCCCAAAGAGCCGGGCCACGCGGAGACCAGGCTTTTCTCCAG
This sequence comes from Molossus molossus, assembly GCF_014108415.1. Classification (NCBI taxonomy): domain Eukaryota; kingdom Metazoa; phylum Chordata; class Mammalia; order Chiroptera; family Molossidae; genus Molossus; species Molossus molossus. The sequence goes on from NW_023425362.1 coordinate 1,912,507, forward strand.
AGTGGTCCTCTTTTTGTCCTCATTTTCTTAGAGACATTGCAAATCCACACAAAACTGGAAACATGTCGGGCAGCCTCGCTGTGGTTACCCCATCATTTGCAGGAATCCAGTCAGGCCAACCTGGTTTCCTCCTGCGCCCGTCCCCTCGCCCGGTCCTGGTCCCTATTATCATGACGCACGTTCCAAAGGGGAGCGCAGGCCACCTTTAACCACTGTGGTGTGTGATTCAGGACTGAGGTCGGTTTGTTTTTCTTTCTGATTCTGCCTCAATCTTATACACCCACGAAACCTCTTCCCATAGTCCCTGTTGCAGCTGTCCTGTGGTCTGCTGCATCCCCAAGTCTCCGGGTGCCCGTCGTGACTTGTGTGTGTGTCTGTGATGCAGCCACTCTGCAGCTGGGTTATCTGCCCAGTAGGTCTCTTTTCACCTCGGGTGGGCTCTCCCACTTGGCGTTTTTCCCTCCGTGGGTGTGATTCGCCGAAGGACCCCGGAGGTCTGTCCTGCCGCGTGTCCCCCGGTCTGGATTTTACCGGGTGCATCCCCAGGAATGTTCAATAGGCTCTGCGGTGTCTGGAAATCGAGAGTCTAGGCCCTTGATCAGATTTAGGGTTTGAAGCGTTTTACTGGCCAGAGTGCTTAGTAGACCATATTCCATACGTCCATTAACGTTTAAAAGTGGTGGCATTCGGGTATCATAATTTCTCGGAACAGTTTGATCAAGAGAAAGGTCCCCTCAGCCGCTACACAGTGCTCTTGGGATGACGGGGACAGCGGAGGTGGACGCCGCCCGGGAGCCCCGGCTTCGGGTCAAGCGCGTGCCTCCCTGGTGTCTTCCACGCCGGCCGACGCGCTGTGTTCTTCGGATGATTATGAACTCACACACTTAAACCTATTTACGTTTTCCAGTGCATGGCAGCTAATGTCTTCACTGATCTCAGATGTCTTCCCTGGGTGCTTGCCTCGTGACCTTGGCTGCCGGGATGCGTCCTGCTGGCAGCTGGGGAGCTGTTCCCGGCTCCCCGGACGCAGCCCGACCGGCCTGGGCACCAGCCGTCTCCGCAGCGGGCTCCTCCAGCTCCTGCTCTAGGCACCTCTCTGAGTTCCAGACGGCAGAGTGTGCTGAAGACATAAAAAAATAAATAAAATAAAATGATGTAGCATCATACTTACTACTGTGCACATTTTGAAATGTACAAAAGTAACACACTGTATTTCATACGTATAACTGGGTATCATAGTTCACATTGAACGGCGTTATCCTGAAACACTAGAGCGGATGCCGCGGAGGGGGGGCATCAGAGAGGAAGTGGGTTATTTACGAAAGAAACAGCCCCAGGGTTATGGACTGAGGCGTCAGTTAATTTAACCTCTCCATCCGAAGGTCAATAACCTAATAAACTAAACCTTTCAAAGGAACGAAACAAAGGCCAGTCTGTCTGGAAAGCTGGTCAGTGGTCAGCGGGGAAGGAATGGGGGTGAGTTTTAATGGTTCGGGGTTCCTTAGGCGGAGGGAGGTGTGCAGGAGACCACGGTGCATGCGTGTACCTGGGAACACACCAAACCTCGGAGTTGCTCATCGTGTAGGGCTAAGTGTAGGGCATGGAAGTGCATTTCAATTTGATAAAATGAAACAGATGGGATACTGTGTTGCCCTCCTAGCTGCCTGCCCTGGAGAGACTCACACACGCGTGGGAGCCAGGGCGGGTTTGCAGGGTGCCGGGAGCGTCAGCCGCGGGCGTGGACTGAGTCCCATGGCAGGCATGTAGCAGCCGGAACCATGAGGGGAGTCACGGAGCATCAGCGGAGAGGCTTGGATAAATGGGCCTCTGTTTGAAATGTGAGAGGCCATATGAGATTTACAGCACAGTGTTTTCCATAAATGTTTAACATATTTATATATGTGCATCTGTACGCACACTACCTATTTTTCAAAGTTGCACATGTATCTAATTGCGTATTTTAAACAGCAGTGCAGACGCCGAGACGAGAGGAGGGCAGGTGTGAGACTCGATGACGGAAGAGGAGCCCACAGGATCAAAGGGGGCGGTGGGGCCTGCTGGATGCCCGTGTGGGGAGCCAGCCACGAGCCGAGGACATGAGGAACCCAGTCTGCACCTGACGTCCAGAGGAGAAGCCAAAGCACAGTCTCAGCTCCAGTCTGATCCGTGCTGCCAGCCCGCTCGCAGGCACCGGAGAGGCGACCGCGTCCCGAACCCACTGCGAGTGCCCCCGACGCTCTCCGCCTCTGCCACCCTCCAACCCTGTCGCCCTGGCCTGTGCCCTTCCAGGCCTTCTTTCTCCTCCATCCTCGTCCCCCATCCTCCTGCTCCAGCCCAGCACCCCTCCGTGCTGAGCGCATTCCCCCTCCCGGCCGTCACCCACTCTCCCTTCTCTGGGTGTGTCCTCTCACCACTCACACTCACACACTCACACACAACACACTCAACACACACAACACACACTCTCAACACACCCACACACACTCACACACAAGACACACTCAACACACTCACACACAAAACACACACTCACACACACTCCACACACTCAACACACTGACACACATGCTCACACTCTCAACACACACTCACATACACACCCTCACACTCACACACTCTCACATACACACACTCAACACACACACACTCTCACACACAACACACTAACACACAACACACTAACACACAACACACACTCTCAACACGCCCACACACACTCACACATTCACACACAACACATTCAACACACTGACACACTCAACACACTCACACACTCAACACACTGACACACGCGCTCACACTCTCAACACACGCTCACACACTTACACACACCCTCACACTCACACACTCTCACATACACTCACATACACACACTCAACACACACAACACTCTCACACACTGACACACACATACACACTCAACACACACACACTCACATACACACACGTCCAGGGGCCAGGACGGTGGGGCGCGGGGCGGGGCTTTGACCCCGACTCCATGGGGTCCTCATAGCTCTTAGGACCTGGGAACCCAGCCCTTCCTTGTCCTTCCCCCAATTCTAGGAGTGTTGTGGGTTTTTTTAAACTTTATTTTGGGGGCTCACTGCTATGGTCTCCCGCACTTTCTCTTTCCTCTCTTACCCAAGTGTCCACTTCCCCACGTCAAATCCCCCTGTGGCAATGCCACCCTGCCCAGTTGCTGGCTGCCACAGGGGAAGCAGAGCCTCGAAGCGGGTTTCTGGTCTGGTCTGCTCAGGTCCTCGGCCTCGGACGTGCTGAGCCACCCGCACTGGGCATGGGAGGCTGGCACGTCCATGTGTGTCTGGCACCGCAGTGTAGGAATCGCCACTGATGGGGTGACACAGCGCCCGGGAACCCAGTGCCCCGGGGACCATGGGGCGGCCGCCCTCAACCACCGTCACTGTCACCGCAAAGAGAAGCTGAGGACTGTGGGGTAAGAATTCCCTTTGGCTGCACTGGGGAGCTTCTGGGAAAAACTAAAATCACCCACCGCGAGCTCCAAAGGCTCCGTGTCAGTCCCGGTCAGAGAACCACTGAGATTCTAGAGCAGCCTTAAACAGGCCCTTTTCCTTGTAGTTTCAGTGAGGAGCTGGGCGAAAATCAGACGCGAACTGTACCCAGACCACAGCGTCAGCTGAACGGACAGGCCGCTGTACCCAGACCACAGCGTCAGCTGAACGGACAGGCCGCCCAGCCTCCCCGGGGGAGGCCGGAGACCCGACGGGGAAGGGATGCGATGCCGAGACCAGGAGCAGGTGCGCGCCGGGGACTGAGTTCAGACCCTCGGCCCCTGGACGCTGTGAAGGGGAAGAGACGTTTCCGGCTCATCAAGGTCTGCAGAGAATGGTCACGGGCAGGCGGGGAACACGGGTGTGGGTGGTTCCACACCAAGTGTAATTCTGCTTTCTCCTGCGGACGGTCAAGGGCCTGGAAGGTGCAAATGATTTCCAATGGATCCAGAGGTGAACCCAGGCAGTGTCTCCTCCAGAAGTGACATTGTCACTGAGCAAATCAACACAGCCTCCTCCGGTTAACTGTCCTCTGTTTGACCCTCCTGGACGGTTCCTGGTTCGGACTGGACCCTGACAAGGGCCTCCTTTCCCACGGGCCCGGCCTGCAGCAGCCTTCGGGGGCAGGTGTGGGCAGCGGGAGCTGGTGGCCGGGACAGTCTCACATACGCAGACCAGCCACGCCGCTGTCGGGACCGAGATGGTGCTTTGTGACGGGAGGGAGTGTGAGTCATTCCAGGGAGCGGAAAAGGCACAGGGCCTGAGTGTCTTTGGGGGGCAGAGGAAGCATCCCGTGTCCACAGTAAGTTAAAGGAACAGTGGTTTCCCTAGCGAGCCCCCCGGGATTTGGCTCCCGGGCGCCGACCTGTTCTCCCCGCTCCGTCCTGGGGCCGTCAAGCAGAGACACCACGTGACGCAGGGGTCTTCACCCAGGCCCTTCGCAAGGGTCACGGCGGGTCCCCTGTACTTACCTGGGGGCAGCACGGGAATAAATCAGCGAACGTCCCAGAAAAGGACGCAGACACCCAAGGGGAGAAGAGGTGACCCGGACCGAGGGGTTGGCTGATGTGGGAACCCAGACCCGCCTCGGCAGTTCTCCCAGCAAATCAAATTGAATCTCTGTCCATCGCATTTTCCAGTATTGAAGACTGTAAAAATTTGCTGCCCGAGAAACATCTCTGTGCTGAGCCCAGGTCCCAAGGAATGTTCTCCCCGATGACAAGTGCGTTGAGTCAGGGTCCCAGGTCCTCGATCACAGCCCCCCGGGAGTCTGGGGCCAGGGACGTCAGCTCCGGGCAGCGTGCCCAGGACAGGACACTGGTTATTCACAGACCTGGCAATTCTCAAAGCCCCGTCCGGAACCAGCCACCACGGCCTCTGAGGGTGCTTGGGGAGTGAGCTGCTGGTGACAGGGACAGAGGCCCTCCTCCCGACCTCCCCACCACTGGTGACAGGGACAGAGGCCCTCCCTCCCGACCTCCCCACCGCTGGTGACAGGGACAGAGGCCCTCCCTCCCGACCTCCCCACCACTGGTGACAGGGACAGAGGCCCTCCCTCCCGACCTCCCCACCACTGGTGCCGCTGGTGACAGGGACAGAGGCCCTCCCTCCCGACCTCCCCACCACTGGTGACAGGGACAGAGGCCCTCCCTCCCGACCTCCCCGCCGCTGGTGCCGCTGGTGACAGGGACAGAGGCCCTCCCTCCTGACCTTCCCGCCGCTGGTGACAGGGACGGAGGCCCTCCCTCCCGACCTCCCCACCGCTGGTGACAGGGACAGAGGCCCTCCCTCCCGACCTCCCCACCACTGGTGACAGGGACAGAGGCCCTCCCTCCCTACCTCCCCGCTGCTGGTGACAGGGACAGAGGCCCTCCCTCCCTACCTCCCCACCGCTGGTGACAGGGACAGAGGCCCTCCCTCCCGACCTCCCCGCTGCTGGTGACAGGGACAGAGGCCCTCCCTCCCGACCTCCCCACCTATGACAGCCTCCCACTCCTCTGCTTCCTAGTCCTCCAGACCCCAAATCAGAGAGCCCGCCACCCAGCTGCTTAGAACCTGGCACTGTTAACGCAATAAAAATGATTTAAAAGGCCTTTAAAAGCCCAGCCGGTGTGGCTCAGGTGGTGGAGGGTCGTTCTGCTCACTGAAAGGTTGCCAGTTTGATTCCCGGTCAGGGCACATCCCTGGGTCCCAGGTTAGATGCCCAGGCAGGGAGTGGACAGCAGGCAACTGATTGATGTTTCTCTCTCACATCACAGTTTCTCTTCTCTCTCTCTCTCTTCCCCTCTCAAAAATGTTCTCAGGTAAGGATTACAAAGATTGTTTAAAGCCCTTGAAAACAGAGTTAACAGAGTCCTTACCCGTGGCCTGGATTCCTGCCATTTGTACGGAAGGCAAACAGGTTTCCCATCAATAGCCCTTCTCACTGGCTTCACAGAACGAGGTGATTTATAAAAATTCAATTTACACAGAACTTTCAAGAGAGACATTGGTTGTGGAAGGGGGGGTCCTTGACATTTGGCGCTGGGATCGATACGTCTGGCCGTTCCGGGCTGGGGAGGGACGCAGCTCGACCGCAGTGCAGGCGGGTCCTTTGCTCTCGGCCAGCCCGGCGGGACCACCCCTTAGTTCGGTGAGGTCAGAGGTGAGTGGTGACTCCACCGGGGGCCAGACAGTTTCTGGAAGTCTCCATGTGCATGTACATAATTGTCCCAAATTGTTACAGGGATTTAAAAAATCGATCCTGGGATCCAGCTCACCTCATAGTCTGTCACATAGGACATGGTCAATACAGACGGTGCAAGGTGACAGTGACAATAATCGTTACAACTTATAGTAAACTATAAAACTATAATCAATCATAAGAATGAACCCACAAGCTTTATTTATTTATTTATTTTTAAATCCTCACCTGAGGATACTCTTTTTCTATTTCGCTTCAGCTGGAGTAGGATGGAGAGAGGGAGAGAAACACTGATGTGAGAGAGACACATCGACTGGCTGCCTCCCACACGACCCTGACCAGGGCCGGGGATGAACCGAAACCAAGGTATGTGCCCTTGGCCGAAATCAAACCCATGACTCTATGGTCCCCGGACCAACACTCTAATCACTGAGCCAATCTGGCCAGAGGGAACCCCACAATCTTAACAGGACACACACCTAAACTGACACTAGTAATAATAAGTTATTATGATTCTCTGCATAACTGTCTTCCCTAGTAGAGTATGCAAATAAAAATGCGGTCAGTGTAACTATTCTGCCCCCTTTGGTGTGGTTTGTGTAGATTGTCTGAAGTTCTGGGGAAATGCTTGCAGAACACCTTTGTGACCCTTTCCTCTGCCCAGCTGTAGGGAAACAATGTTACCCAGACGATGCCGAGTGGGGAAACAATGTTACCCAGACGATGCCGAGTGGGGAAACAATGTTACCCAGACGATGCCCGAGTGGGGAAACAATGTTACCCAGACGATGCCGAGTGGGGAAACAATGTTACCCAGACGATGCCGAGTGGGGAAACAATGTTACCCAGACGATGCCCGAGTGGGGAAACACTGTTACCCAGACGATGCCCGAGTGGGGAAACAGTGTTACCCAGACGATGCCCGAGTGGGGAAACACTGTTACCCAGACGATGCCCGAGTGGGGAAACAATGTTACCCAGACGATGCCCGAGTGGGGAAACACTGTTACCCAGACGATGCCCGAGTGAGGAAACAATGTTACCCAGACGATGCCCGAGTGAGGAAACAATGTTACCCAGACGATGCCCGAGTGGGGAAACAATGTTACCCAGACGATGCCTGAGTGGGGAAACAATGTTACCCAGTGGGGAAACAATGTTACCCAGACGATGCCCGAGTGGGGAAACAATGTTACCCAGACGATGCCCGAGTGAGGAAACAATGTTACCCAGACGATGCCCGAGTGGGGAAACAATGTTACCCAGACGATGCCCGAGTGAGGAAACAATGTTACCCAGACGATGCCCGAGTGAGGAAACAATGTTACCCAGACGATGCCCGAGTGGGGAAACAGTGTTATCCAGAGGACGCCTGAGTGCCCCAAACCTGTGTGAGTGGGTGGCTGAAACACAAAGGCGGTTCTGCTGAGGACACTCTAGAGGAGCGTGAGCAGGGAGAGGAGCCTGGAGGGAAGGAGGCCCACGCATGAGAGAACAGAAGGACAGGGAGAGGCAGTTCTGGGCTGGGACAGGAGTTGGAGGCAGCTGCGTGGCCCCAGCTTCCCAGGGACACAGCCTGAGTGCCAGCAAAGGACTTTCAGAGGCCTTCGTGCAGACACCTGAAAACAGTGGCCGGTGCCTGCCTCTGCTGGGGGCCAGCGCAGGGCCATGAAGTGGCTGCTGACCATGAGGCAGGGCTACTCCAGAGCAGCAGGAGCCCAGCCGCCCTGGGGGGACCACCAGCAGGCAGGTGTTGGCCCAGGGGCCCAGGCCCAGGGCACCCTGCTCCTTACATAGGTTTTTTGTTTGTTTGTTTAAGAATAGTTTATTGATTTTTAGAGAGAGAGGAAGAGAGAGGGAGGGAGAGGGAGAGAGAGTGACCTGAGAGCAAAACCTCGAAATGGTGATTGGCCACCTCCTGCACGCCCCCTACCAAAGATCAGAGCCCACAACCCAGGCAGGTGCCCTGACTGGGAATCTAACAGGTGACCTGGGTGCAGGGGACAATGCCCAACCAACTGGCCACACTGGCCGGGTCTCCTCACGTAGGTTTTGTTGCTGCCACAAAACCACACAAACTGTCACCTTTAAAGACACACATTTGTTCTCTCACGGTTCTGTGGGTTGGACTCAGGGCACAAGGTGCGGTGTCCAGCGAGGCTGTAGCCCCTGGCGCTGCATGGCCTGTTGTCCAGGCACTACACTCAGCTCCCGTCAGGTGACCCTGGCCTTGGGGCCCTTCCTCCAATCTGCTGGGGAGAGGGTCCCCACTACCTGATCCCGCAGTCATAGAATGACACCCCATCACCTCTGTACTGATCTATGGGCTGAAAGCAGGTCGAAGGCCACCTGCACTGGTGGGGGCGGAGCCCTTGGTGCAGGGATCATGGGGGCACTGGCGAGTCTGCCCACTCAGCCACCAACCTGCAACCCTCAGAGTCACCGAGGCCAGGGACAGAATCCCAGTGGGTGGTGAGCTGCTGGACAAGAGCCTTCCTTATTCATAATTAATGTGTGACCCTTCCCACCCTCCTTCCTGCCCTCACTCACTCATCATTCCAGGTGGCATGGGCTGTAGTGTGGCTCAGTGGGGGCAGTCCTTTGCCCAACACAGGGATGTATCACAAGACCATGGGGAAGCATCTTGTGGGGCAAGACCACAGATGCCCTCATTCACTCACTCATTCTCTCATTCATTCACTCACTTCCTCACTCATTCACTCACTCACTCACTTCCTTATTCACTCACTCATTCATTCATTCACTCACTCACTCACTTATTCACTCATTCACTCCCTCATTTGCTCGCTCACTCACTCACCCACTCACTCGCTCACTCACTTCCTCATTCACTCACTTCCTCATTCACTCACTTCCTCATTCACTCACTTCCTCATTCACTCACTTCCTCATTCACTCACTTCCTCATTCACTCACTCACTTCCTCATTCACTCACTTCCTCATTCACTCACTTCCTCATTCACTCACTTCCTCATTCACTCACTTCCTCATTCACTCACTTCTTCATTCACTCACTCACTTCCTCATTCACTCACTTCCTCATTCACTCACTCACTTCCTCATTCACTCACTTCCTCATTCACTCACTTCCTCATTCACTCACTTCCTCATTCATTCACTTCCTCATTCACTCCTCACTTACTCATTCACTCACTTCCTCATTCACTCCTCCTCATTCACTCACTTCCTCATTCACTCACTTCCTCATTCACTCACTCACTTCCTCATTCACTCACTTCCTCATTCACTCACTTCCTCATTCACTCACTTCCTCATTCACTCACTCACTTCCTCATTCACTCACTTCCTCATTCACTCACTTCCTCATTCACTCACTTCTTCATTCACTCACTTCCTCATTCACTCACTTCCTCATTCACTCACTTCTTCATTCACTCACTTCCTCATTCACTCACTTCCTCATTCATTCACTTCCTCATTCACTCACTTCCTCATTCACTCACTTCCTCATTCACTCACTTCTTCATTCACTCACTCACTTCCTCATTCACTCACTTCCTCATTCACTCACTCACTTCCTCATTCACTCACTTCCTCATTCACTCACTTCCTCATTCACTCACTTCCTCATTCACTCACTTCCTCATTCACTCACTTCCTCATTCACTCACTCACTTCCTCATTCACTCACTTCCTCATTCACTCACTTCCTCATTCACTCACTTCTTCATTCACTCTCTCACTCACTCGCCCGCTCATCATTCCGCATGTACTCTCTGCGCTCACCAGGTGTCGGTGCTGTGGGAGCTAGGACCATCGGCCCCACAGAGCGTCCATTCCCCAGGTGGGGGGCCGGCAGCGGGCTGCATACGTAATGAGGTAAGTGTGTGATTCCGTGTGGTAGGAATTGGTGTCCTGAAGAAGGAGCACACAGAGGAGCAGGAAGGGTTCTTCCCATGCGAGCACCCCGGAAACCCACCGACTCCCGAGGCACCCAAGAAATATGAGTCCTGCCGGACGTGAGACACCCACGAAGCAGGACGGGGTGAGGAAGAGAGCAAACTAGGCTCCCAGGCAAAGCGACTGATGTCGTGGAACAAGCCAGTGGGTTCAGAAGTGTCACCTGCTGTGAAATAGCAATGAGCAGACTCAAACCTCAGAAGAGCCCGCCAGAATATGGGGCATGACTCGGAGTCCAGACGCCTGCGGGGGCAGCGAAGGGCCTTGGAGGACAGGCTGCCCCAGGCCCAGGACAGGGCTCCGAGCACACGAGGCAGAGCCCCCCTTGGGGACAGGTGTAGAGGACAGCGGCAGTTACAGGCGATGGCTATGAAGGTGACCCGTAGCCCAGGGCTGGGCTGGCGTGGGCGAGCTTCCCACCAGCGAGGGTGCTCCGGAAAGTTCAGTGGCCTGGGCGATTAGGAGGTGGCGGCCCTGGGACGTGGGGGCAGAGCCTTCCTGTCCAAGAGAGCTCAGGACCAGGCCTGAGGAAGGGCCAGCGTCCCCTTCGGACGGGAGGGCTGGGTCTGAACTCCAGGCCAGGCCCATGGAGCAGTTCGGGTCTGGGCTCCATTCTGCTTGGAATCATCAGTTTTAACGGGAAGGGCGCAGTCGTCCAGGGCACAGGTGGGGTGCTACCCGGGCCCCGGAAGCCGCGAACTGCCTGTCAGAGGCTCTCGTCGGCATCAGACAGACTGATGTAAGAAAGCACCAGCAGACACAACGGCCTGAGCGGGTGGGTCTCGGGGGACGGACGAGAACCCTCCGCGGGTACAGACAGAAGGGGTTGCGCGATGGGAACAGGCAGAGGTCAGACGGGGCCTGCAGCTGGATGTTCCGCCTTCTACCAGCTGGAGGGCACCAGGTCCAGCCGGGTCCAGGCCGCCGCTTATTCTCGAGCTTATTGTCCAGGAGACAGAGGGAGGAAGACCCACGTGGCTTTCACAAACTGCCACCTCCACGACGGGGGCCCCGCACCCGGACAGAAGGCCGGCTGGGAGCAGTGCCCAGGAGGCTCAGCGCTGTGCGGGTGATGCCCAGACGGTCCTGTGGAGCCAGTGGGGTGGTGACAGTCCTGCTGGCAGAGCCACAGTGAGTCACAGTCACACGGACCTGGGGACAAGGACAATGGCCCTGCCAGCAACACGGGCAGTGGACTCATGCCAGGACATCAGGAGCCTCACAGAGGGAGGGGTTCCCCTCAGAGCACCTCGTATCCGCTGTCCTGTTGCGGTGCCCGGTCAGGGAGGCGGAGGAGAGAGACAGAGGGACACAGTGTCCCCCTGCTAGTCAAGCTCCTGAGCGTGATGACCACTGGCTGTTCCAGCCACTGACCGAGAAACGGCTTCCTCCTTCTTTAGTTCGCAGACACGTGTTTGGGAGACAGTGCAGTGTCCGGTGTGACATCCTGGCCCCAACAACACTCCATGGGACACCCGCACCCCAGACCTTGCGTCCCCCTCCAGAGTAGGACAACTGGTGGCATTTGTGGTGTCAGCTCTGCCTCCCTGTTGGGTCTTCACAGAGGAGGAGAAGAACCTAACTGACCAGTCAGATGTGACAAGTGACGTCCCGAGTAAGAAGGTTGACTTTCCTTTCCTTCCCCGTAGCTTGTGGATGGTAGAGGGGCGTCCACCCCGGGGGTGCAGCGGCCCAGGTGGGCAAGGCCAGATCAGAGCAGGGGGCAGGGGGTCACCACCTGCCACGTCCAAAGACACTGACCAAAGGGTCTGTCATTCCCTCTGGGGTGCGGTTTCTTCCCAGGGCCCATTCCTTCCGGAATGAGCTTTGCTCTGTGCCCCGAAAGCCAGAAGTTTATTCTGGGCTCGGGGAGTGCATCTGCAATTTAAAACTTGCTCTCATAATCACCCACATCTGCATAACATGAGCTGTTCATTAGAGCGGAGAAGGAAATTAGTCTGATAATCAAACCGATCCTTCTGCTGTCTCTTTAGAAGGCGTAGGACCCGGAGGGTCTGGGCTGACAGGCAGGACCCACAGGCGGTGAGGGTCGCGTGGCCACCATCTGAATTGATTTTCTTTTGATCCTCATCCACAGATGTGTTTGTGTTGATTTTAGAGAGAGAGAGAGAAGCACTGATGTGAGAGACACGTCGATCGGTCGCCTCCCACACCTGCCCCTACCGGGAATCTTTGCGTGAACTGGACGACTCTCCAACCAACTGAACCACCTGGCCAGGGCTCAGTGATTTTCCCTATTCTTGTTCTTTTTTTTAATATTTCATTGAGGTTTGACTGGCATTTGTTATTTCCTGCTTCGGCTCACTTTGTTTGACTTGCTTTGCCTTTTCTGGTTTCTTGAGGTGGACGCTGAGGTAGCTGAACGTCCCTTTTGAAAGTGTGGGCGTTCGGTGCGTCACAGTCCCTCTAGGTCTGGCCTCCGTCACAGCCCACACGTTTGGATACATTGTTTCAGTTTTCATACAACTCAATCACAGTCCCTCTAGGTCTGGCCTCAGTCATAGCCCTCACGTTTGGATACATTGTTTCAGTTTTCATACAACTCAAAACATCTCATTGCCCCGTTGATTCCTTGTGTGATACTTGAGCTATTACATGTGTGTTATTTAGTGTCCATGTTTAGGGATGTTTTCCGAGACCTTGCTCTTGCTGCTTTCTGTGCACAGAGATGTGCTGGGGCAGGGAACAGACCTGCTGTCGTCTGAACCCTTGACACTTACTTCGGCGTGTTTTGTGGTCCCAGCGGAGCCGATCCTGGTGAACCTTCCCAGGCCGCGTGCGAAGCGCACATTCTGAAGCCGCTGGTCTCTGCAAGCGTCAGTCGGCTGGTGCTTTTATTCAAGTCTGTGTCCTTACACACATTCCGTCTTATTTTATCACCTACTGACAACACGAATTTAAAATGTCTGACTGTGCCCTGGCCGGTTTGGCTCAGCCGTTAGAGTGTCGGCCGGTGAACCAGAGAGTCACGAGTTCAATTCCGGTCAAGGGCACGGTTGTGGTTCGTCCCTGGCCCTGGTTGGGGTCGTGCGGAGGGGACCAGTCGATGTGTCTCTCTCACGTCGATGTTTCTCTCTTTCTCTTTCCTCTCCCACTCTGTCTGAAGATAAATGGAAAAGTGTCCTCGGGTGAGGATTCAAAATAAAAACCTTCTGAGTGTAACTGTAGATGCGTCCACGTGTGTTCGTTCTCCCGGGCTGGGCTCTGTGTTTCGGGGGCTGTGCTATGCGGGGCTCAGACCCTGGGGCCGTTCCCCACTGATGGCTGACGCCTTTGCCAGGGGAAATGGTTTCTCATGCCTGGTCACCTTCGTAGCTCTGAAATCGACTTGCCTTTGTTATTAGTGATTCTCCAACTTTATTTTAATAAGTGTCCACGTGTTTATCTCTCGTCATCCTTTTCCTGTCTGAGCTATTGAGTCTGTTCTGAAAGGTGGGGTTCTGGGGGGAGGGAAGGCGTGTCTGGCTTTCTTACCCGTTCTGACGCTCTCCACCTGTTCTTCGGGGTGCTCGGGGCTTGTCCATCCCACTGGAGCACAGACACAGTGGGGTTTAATACCGTCTTGCTGTTGTTTTCTCGTTGCCCTTATCTGCTGTATCATTGGCAGTGATGCTCTCCCTACAGCGGGTTCCCTTTCCGTTTTGGTGATTGTATCTTTTGCTGTATCTTTTAGTTTGATGTAGTCCCATGTGTTCATTTTCTCCCTTGTTTCTGTTGCCTTAGGTGATGTATCAGTGGAAATTCTGCTGTGTGTGATGTCCGAAATTTTGCTGCCTACATTTTCTTCTAGAATTTTTATGGATTCACAGGTCACATTTAAGTCTTTTATCCATTTTGAGTTTATTTTTGTGCATGGTGTAAGCTGATGGTCTAGTTTCATTTTTTTTTTGCATGTAGCTGTCCAATTTTCCAACACCATTTATCAAAGAGGCTGTCTTTACTCCACTGTATGGTCTTGCCTCCTTTGTCAAATATTAATTGAGCATATTGCCTTGGGTCCATTTCTGGGTTCTCTATTCTGTTCCACTGGTCTATATGCCTGTTCTTGTGCCAGTAACAGGCTGTTTTGATTACAGTCCCTTTGTAGTATAACCTGATATCTGGTATTGTGATCCCACCTACTTTGTCCTTCTTTTTCAAGATTGCTGTGGCTATTCAGGGTCTTTTTTGAACTTTTGAAGTATTTGTTCTAGTTCTGTGAAATACATCGTTGATATTTTATGGGGATTGCATTGAATCTATAGATTTATCTGGGTAATGTGGCCATTTTAATGATGTTAATTCTTCCAATCCATGAACAGGGTATTTGCTTCCACTTTTTTATATCTTCCTCTATTTCTTTTTTCAATGTCCTGTAGTTTTATGCAAATAGGTCCTTTACTTCTTTGGTTAAGTTTATTCCTAGGTATCTTAATTTTTTTTGCTGTGATGGTAAATGGGATTGTTTTTTCAGTTTCTCTTTCTGTGAGTTCATCATTGGTGTATAAGAATGTCGTCGATTTCTTGACGTTAATTTTGTATCCTGCTACTTTGCCAAATTCATTTATTAAGTCTAGTAGATTTTTGATGGAGTCTTTAGGGTTTTCTATGTATAATATCATGTTGTCTGCAAATAATGACAGTTTCACTTCCTTCTTTCCAATTTGGATCCCTTTTTTTTCTTCATGTCTGATTGCTGTGGCTAAGACTTCCAGTACTATGTTAAATAAGAGTGGTGAAAGTGGGCATCCCTGTCTTATTCCTGTTCTTAAGGGAAAATCTTTTAGTTTCTGCCCATTGAGTATGATATTATATGATCCCTCTAATCCTACATTGGGGAGTGTTTTTATCAGAAATGGATGCTGGATTTCGTCGAATGCTTTTTCAGCATCTATTGGTACGATCATGTGGTTTTTATTCTTCATTTTATTTATGTGGTTTATCACATTTATTGATTTGCGAATATTGTACCAGTCTTGCATCCTTGGGATGAATCCCACTTGGTCATGGTGAATAATTTTTTTGATGTATTGCTGGAGCCGATTTGCTAATATTTTGTTCAGGATTTTAGCATCTATGTTCATCAGGGATATTGACCTGTAGTTTTCTTTCTTTGTAGTGTCTTTTTCTGGTTTTGGAATTAGAATTATGCTGCCCTCAAAAAATGAGTTTGGAAGTCTTCCTTCTTCTTGAATTTTTGGAAATAGTTTGAGGAGAATGGGTGTTAGTTCTTTGAATGTTCAGTAAAACTCCCTCGTGAAGCCATCCGGGCCAGGGCTTTTGTTTGGTGGGAGAGTCTTGATTACATCTTCAATTTCTTCTGTTGTTACAGGTCTGTGCAAGTTCTCTATCTCTTCCCGGTCCAGTTTTGGGAGGCTGTGTATATCTAGAAATTTGTCCATTTTGCTTAGATTGTCCAATTTGTTGCCATATAATTGTTCATAGTAGCTGGTAATGATCTTTTGTATTTCTGTGGTGTTACTTCTCCTTTTTCATTTTTGATTTTGTGTATTTGGGTTCTCTCTCTTTGTTTCTTGGTGGGTCTAGCTAAGGATCCATCAATCTTGTTTATCTTTTTGAAAAGCCAGCTCTTTGTTTCATTGATCCTTTGAATTGTTGTTGTTTTTTTTGGTTTGTTTGGTTGGTTTTTTTTGGTCTCTATGTCATTTATTTCTGCTCTAATCTTTACTATTTCCTTCCTTCTACTTACTCTGGGGTTTTCTTTTTGCTTTCTTTCTAATTCTTTAAGTTGTGAGGTTATACAGTCAATTAGAAATTTTTTTTGTTTCTTGAGGTAAGCCTGTAGTTCTATGAACTTCCTTCTCAGAACTGCTTTTGCTGCATCCCATAGATTGTGTGTTGTTGTGTTTTCATTTTCATTGGTTTCCAGGAATTTTTTAATTTCTTCCTTGATCTCCATGGTAACTCATTAATTGTTTAATAACATGCTATTTAGCCTCCATGTGTTCAAATGTCTTTGTATGTTTTTGTTGTAATTTCTAGTTTCATGCCATTGTGATCTGAAAAGATGCTTGATATGATTTCAATCTTCTTGTAGAGATTTAGTTAGTGTCCTATCATGTGATCTATCTTTGATAATGTCCCATGTGCACTTGAGAAGAATGTGAATTCTGTAGTTTTGGGGTGTAAATCTCTGTAGATATCTATTAAATCCATTTGGTCTAGTGCTTCATTTAGAGTCTCTGTTTCTTTGCTAATTTTTTGTCTATCCAGAGGATGGTGTCAACAGGGTGTTGAAGTCCCCTGCTATGATTGTATTGCTGTCAATTTCTCCTTGGAAGTCCTCCAGAAGATTTTTAATATATTTTGGTGCTCCTCTATTGGGTGCATATATGTTTATCAAGGTTATATCTTCCTGTTGGATAGATCCTTTCAATATTATGTAGTGGCCATCTTTGTCTCTAGTTATGGCCTTCATTTTGAAATCTATTTGATCAGATATGAGTATTGCTACCTCAGCTTTTTTTTTGCTTTCGTTTGCTTAGAAGATTTTTTTCCATCCCTTCACTTTCAACCTATGTGAGTCTTTTGTTGTGAGGTGGGTCTCTTGTAAACAATATATAGATGACTCCTGCTTTCTTATCACAACATATAGAGGACTCATGCTTTCTTATCCAATCATCTACTCTGTGTCTTTTAATTAGAGCATTCAGTCCATTTACATTTAAGGTGATTATTGATGTACTTATTTATTGCCATTTTTGTTTAGTTTGGTTATATATTTCTTCCTATTTCTTCTACTAATTACAGAAGTCCATTGAACATTTCTTGCAGTGCTGGTTTGGTGCTCATGTATTCCCTTAGCCTTTTTTTTTTGTCTGGGAAGCTCTTTTTTTGACCTTCTATTTTGAATGATAGCCTTGCTGGGTAGAGTAGTCTTGGATTCAGATTCTTATTTTTTCATGACCTTGATTACTTCATGCCATTCTCATCTGGCCTGTAGTGTTTCTGTTGAGAAGTCAGCTGAGAGCCTGATGGGGTTTCTTTCGTAGGTAACCTGTTGCTTATCTCTTGCTGCCTTTAGGATTCTCTCTTTGTCTTTAATTTTGGGCATTTTAATTACTATATGTCT
The DNA here is from genome assembly GCF_014108415.1 of Molossus molossus. NCBI lineage: Eukaryota > Metazoa > Chordata > Mammalia > Chiroptera > Molossidae > Molossus > Molossus molossus. Next base: position 1,929,756 of record NW_023425362.1, read on the forward strand.
TGGTGTGGGCTTGTTTGGGTTCTTCTTACTTGGGGCTCTCTGTGCTTCTTGAACTTGAATGCCCTTTTCCTTCACCAAATTAAAGAAGTTTTCTGTCACTATTTCTTTGAATATATTCTCTAACCCTTGCTCATTTTCTTCTTCTTCGGGGACTCCTATGATGCGAATATTATTATGTTTCCAGTTGTCCCACAGTTCTCTTAAGCGGTCTTCCTGTTTTTTAATCGTTTTTTCCTTTTGGTTTTCTGATTGGTTGATATTTTTCTACCCTGTCTTCTAATTCACTGATCTGGTCCTCAGCTTCCTCTGTTCTGCTATTTAGACCTTCCAATGTGCTCTTTATTTCTGATATGTCGTTCTTGATTTCTTCTTGGTGGTTTGTAATTTCCAATTGGTTGATTTTTAACATCTCTATGTCCTTGCTGTTGAGCTTCCTCAAGATCATGGCTCTGAATTCTAGCTCTGTTAACTTGCCTAACTGCTCCACATTTATCTCATCTTTGGTAGAGGTCTCTTGTTCTTTCATTTGGCTTTTGTTTCTATGTTTCACCATTTTGGCTATCATTTCAGCTTTGGAGCCTGCCAAGTTTCCCCTGTGGGTGTTGGTGTTCTGCTGTTTGTGGCTCCCTCTTCTGGGTTTGGATGAGCCGTCCCTCTTCTGGGTTTGGATGAGCCAAGGAGGACCCACATTAAACACCATTGTCAAGTCTTACTTTCCTGGTTAGAGTTGCTAGCCCAGGGTTGGTACAGTTATCCTCTAGCTTTTTGCCTAGAGGCTAGTAGTCGCAGTTACTTGAAGAGTTTTGGGTTGTCAGTTGAATGAAAAACTCCCTCAGGTGCTCAGCGTAAGGGGATTTCCCAAGGGTGGGGCAGATGCTGGTTGTTAATGAGCCTCAATTTGCATTTCAATGGCCACCAGGTGGGGTTGAATCTCCGAGGGAGGGGCTGCTGCCTCTCCCCAGAACCTGGGAAGGAGTAAGATGACCACAATCCTGCATGGCTGCAACTCAGCAAAAGCTCTGAGCACCCTCCAAATCCCGAGTGTCCCCATACATTTCCAGTCCAGTCTGCCCTCCCTCTGCTGGAGCCCAAGGTGAGTGGCTGTGGCTATTTTAGCATCTGACCCGGCTCTGGGCTGTGGAGTCGCTTGGGAGTTTAACCCAAGGGTGCTGCTCCCAGCTGAGGCCATGGCTGTCTATGGGCTCCCAGCCCCCTCTCACGCCTCCACAATCCTACCAGGATCGAGTCAGTGTCCCTGGTTATATGGTCCTCGCAAGCTGCTTTTCTGTTGCTTTTTCCCGTAACCCTCCTACATGCCCTTCACTGGGGATTAGCCCACCACCTGGGCTTGTGTTCTGACCGGGAATCGAACCGGCAACCTCTTGGTGCATGGGTCAGTGCTCAACCACTGAGCGACACTTGCCGGGCTCTAAGAACTCTTTACTGTGTTCTAGGTCCCAGACATTTATTCCCACATCATCTTCTGAAAGGTGTATGGCTGTGCGTTTTACATTTACACCTACAATCAAATTGGAGCTGGTTTTTGTAAGCTGTGAGGTTGAGGTTATTAATGTTTTTCCTCTTGAGTGAGAATTTCCAATCGTTCAGGCCCTGTTTCCCCTGGTGAAACATCAACAGGGAGCCAATTCTAGGCTGTGTCCTCTGTTTCTTCTGTCTGTGTGTCCATCTGCCCATGCCATGCCACGCCCTCGTGATCACTGTGCCGATATGATACATTCCAAACCAGTTAGGATGATTTGCCTGCTTTATTTTTCTTCTGCGAAATTGTTTTGTTTTCTAATTCTTTCTCAGTCCATATAATTTTTTTCAAAGATTTTTTAATAGATTTTGAGAGAGCCCTGGCCGGTTTGGCTCAGCGGTTAGAGCGTCGGCCTGCGGTCTGGAGAGACCCGGGTTCGGTCCCCGCTAAGGGCACGTACCTCAGTTGCAGTTTGTCCCCGGCCCTGGTTGGTCGTGCGGGTGGCAGCCACTCGATGTGTCCCTTTCACGTCGATGTTTCTCTTTCTCTCTCTCTTCCTCTCTCCCTCCCACTCTATCTGTGCAAAAAAAGGAAATAAATGTCCTCGGGTGAGAATAGATTTTGAGAGAGAGAGAAACGTTGATGTGAGAGAGAAACATTGATCAGCTGCCTCCTGCACACCCCCAACCAGGGATGAGTCCACAACCCAGGCATATGCCCTGAACAGGAATTGAACCGGGACCTCTCAGTCCATGGGATGATGCTCAATCCACTGAGTCACACTGGCCAGGGCTGTCCATATAGTTTTAAAAATAAACTTGGGTATATCTATAAAACTATTTTGCTGGGACTTTTATTGGAATTGGATTAAGCTAGAACATCATTTTGAGGGAGAATTGACATCTTCACAATATTGACTCTCCAATCCATGGTCATGGTATATCTGTTAATTCAGATCTTGGATCCTCTCACCAGCATCTCATAGATTCCAGCTCATGAATCTGGTCCATGTTTTGTTAGACTTGCACCTAATATTTCATTTTCCAACAATTATAAACAACATGGTAACTTTATTTTAGTTTTTTTTTATTATTATTAATTATTATTATTCTCACCCAAGGACATTTTTGCATTTATCTTCAAAGAGAGTGGGAGGAAGATAGAAAGAAAAACATTGATGTGAGAGAGACACATCGAGTGGTCACCACCCACATCCCACATGACCCCAACCGGGGCCGGGGCCAAACTGCAACCCAGGTATGTGCCCTCAGTGGGAACTGAAACCAGCACTCTCTGGTCTGTGAGCCGATGCTCTAACCACTGAGCTAAACTGGCCAGGGCTTTATTTCAGTTTTCACATGTGTGATGCTAGTGTATAGAAATACATTTGATTATCACATGCTCAGCTTGTGTTCTGTGACATTGATGGACTTATTCTTAGAAGGAGGAGATCATGTGTGTGCATGGATTTCTATGGAGTTTCTGTGTAGAAAACCATGTCACCTATAACAGCCATTCTATTTCTTTTTGTCCAACTTGTACAGATTTTATTTATATATCTTTATTTTTATTTTTTCTTTATTGATTTTAGAGAGAGGGAGAGAGAGATAGAAACATCAATGAGAGAGAACATTGATTGGCCGCCTCCTGGATGCCCCTCACTGGGATTGGACCCACAACCTGGGCATGTGTCCCGACTAAAAATCAAACCACCAACCTCCTGGTGCAGGGTCGACACTCAACCACTGAGCCACACCGGCTGGGCAAGGCTTTATTTTTTCATTGCTTTACTTGGCCCTGGCTAGTACTTCCAGCACAGTGGTGAGTAGAAGTGATGAATGAAAATACCCTGGCTTATTCCCAGCCCCAGGAGAAAAGCCCACATCTTCACCGGTGAGTATGACCTTCTGTGGAGTGTCCTTTGTGGGAGCTCCTCACTGAGTTGAGGCAGTTTTCTCTTCCTAGTTTAACGAGAGGTTTTTAAAATCATGACTAAATGTCAAATTTTGTCAAATGCTTTTACTTCATCCATTGATACAATTCTGATTTTTGTCTTCAGCCTGTCAGTATGATATATTGGCATTACTGATGTTCAAATATCAACCTGGACTTGATCCCTGAAATAAACTTTGCTTGCTCATGGTACGTGACTCTTTTGTACATCATTGCATTTTGTTGCAAATTCTCGACAGTATTGTGTTAAGAATTTTCACATCTATATTCATATTAGTATATTAGTCTGCAATTTGTATTTTATTTTTATGGTCTTTGGCTTTGGTGTTGATGATACTGCCTTTGGAAAATGAGTTGAGAAATGTTTCGTCCTCTCCAATTTTCTGGAAGATGGTCTGAAATTGGTATTAATTCATTAAAAGCATCTAGCCTGGAGATATCATTTTTGCTGTGATGTGCTCGGCTTACGGAAACAGAAGGTGTGTGTGTTTTGCCAAACCTGGGAATGTTCAGCCACTATTTCTTTGACTACTTTTCAGCACGTCGGTCAATTGGTTGGTTAGTTAGTTAATTGGTTGGCTAGTTAGTTGGTTGGCTGGTTAGTTGGTTGGTTTGTAAGTTGGTTGGCTAGTTAGTTGGTTGGTTGGTTAGTTGGTTGGTTGGTTGGTTGGTTGGTTGGTTGGTTGGTTAGTCGGTCGGTCGTTTGGTTGGTTGGTTAGTTGGTTGGCTGGTTAGTTGGTTGATTTGTAAGTTGGTTGGCTGGTTAGTCAGTTGGTTGGTTGGTTAGTTGGTTGGTTGGTGATTACTTGGTTAGTTTTTTTGTTGCTCAGGTTGGGTGATTTCTGTTGTTCTCTGTCAAGCTCATTAACTCTTTCTCTGTCTTTCTCACTCTGCTGTTGACCTCCTTGGGGGGTTTTATTTCAGTTACTCGATTTTCAGTTCTATAGTTTCCATTCTGTTCTAAAATGTTTTGTCCTGAATGTTTTTATTTCTTTGCTGAGACTTGATCTATTTTTTCACTTGGGTCTTCAACGATTAATGTCACTCTCCACAGCATTTTTGATGGCGGCCCTTAAATGTCTCTTGTCAGGCCTCTCTGACATCTGTGTCGTCTTGTGTTGAAGGCTGTTGACCATCTCTCTCACTCCAGTTCCGAGCGTAACGGTTCTTGGTATGATGAGGGACTTTCAACTGAAAACTGGACATTTTGGATAGTATGTTACGAGGCTATGAGTCTTGTTTAAATCTTGTGTTCTAGTGGCCTTCACTGAAACCACTCCGCTGGGGTGATCCGCTGGGGTGAGGTGGGCCCAGCTTGTCACCCGGTGGAAGCCCAGGGTCCCCACGTGGCCTCCAATGACACTGCCTGGCTCTTAGGAGGATGGGTGCCGTGTCACCGCTCCCCACGTGGATATGTGGGGTGGGAGGGTTCCCCATTGCACTGAGTGGTGGCTGAAGGCCTGACTCCCCATATGGTCTTGTCCGACTCCACCCCTTGTGGGCAGCAGGTGTCTGACCACCGCCAGGTGGGTGTGTGCCCCCCACCAGCACCGGGGCTTCCTTGCCAGCCTCTGAAACACCACCCAGGGGTGGCGGGAGCACTGGGACCCGTGCCTTGACCCCGTGAGCCTTGGATTCCAGGATCCCCTCCCATCCTGGGCAGGCCATGGGGGACTGGAGCCCCCTTTTTATTGTCATGACCAAGGGCCGTCCCCACATCCCTCGGGACACCTTCATTCCTGGCCTTGGAGAAAACATGGGTGATAGAATGGCCTCTGTCTCCTGCACCCAGGGGAATGCTGTTCTGATGTCACTGAGCACATGGCCAGTCCCTCCGTCTTTGTGCTGACTCGAGAATGGATGGGGCACCTGTTCTGGGGACACCGACCTGTGTCTGCTTATAGGTGGTAGCCAACTGCTGGCTGGAGCGAGGGACCCTGGAGCTCAGGGAGAAGTGGGAGGTCACCGCCTGTCCTCAGACAGGAAGCTGTGGGTCTCAGGCACAAACGGGGGTCACTGGCCAGCCTGCCGTCACTGTAGACGAGTCTTTCCGGAGGAGGACACAGTGGACAGTGCACTCAGTGGGTCAGTTAGGGGGGCGGGGCACCCCAGGACAGGGTGGCTGAGTGAGGGCCTGAGGCACCAGCAGTCACCCTCCTCTGGCTTCTGGCCGCAGGACCACATTTGATGGGAATGTTTGCTTAGAGTCCTGGAGGCCAGTACAGCCCACATCCTGCCCGAGACCTTCATAATCGTAATAGCAACTTTGACAACAGTAATAATAATTTCGGCGGAACGTCGCCTCACCATTTCAGAGCACTTTCCGAGACATTATTTCATTTCATTTCCTCCTCGGAGGTTACCCAACCCTCATTTCCTTTTTATTTCAAAATTGGATTATTAGATGCATGCTGATAGTCATGTGTGTACTTTACAGAAGGGCAGAAAGGCACGCCGTCCGCTTTTCTACGTGCACACGCCTCCATTTCTCCCCTCCGCCGGCCTCCCGCCCCACTCTCCTTCCCGCCCACAGTCTCCACGCGTACCCAGCAGCCCCGGCCCTGGGCAGCACGCACTGTGCTCCAGATTCACACACACGCACACACACATCACTTGTCTGTCGCACACACAAATGTGCAGTGCTCATGTATGTGTGCACAGGGATACACGGACACCTGTACATGAACATGCAGCCTGGTCATTGTTTTGCAAAAGTAGGTTGTATCAAGCACACCCTTTAGCACCTTGCTTGTTTGCTTGCTGTCCCGCCTCACCTGGCTGTCTGGTATGTACTCCTCGTGCGATGGCTCCACGCCTGAATCTCCATGAAGTGCTAGGACGCCCTTGGGTGGCAACCTTTTGTGGTCAAGGAGGCTGAGCTTTGCAGCTGCTGCCCCCACTTTTCTGTAAAATAGTTGCACCTTGGTTTTGTTCTTGCTTTTGAAGGCCAAAACTGAATTTCAAAGAGCCCTGGCATAAAAATACAAAATTCATACAATTCATAATGAGCTCAGGAATCAAGCAGGGTTTGCAAAGTGGCAGCTCCTTGAATCCGGAGGAATTGGCAAGTCTCTTTTAATGATTCAGACCAGAGACAGTCCAGGAAAATCAGTGTGGCTGCTACATCTTCTGTGTCTTCTCTTTCTTTCTGTACTTAAACCACCTTAAGAAGCTATGAACTATGTTTCTCCTTAATAACATGGATGGTATTTAGCCCTTGCTCTGCCTGCAACACTGAGCGGCTGTGGGTGTGCAAGGGAATGCTGGGGAGCCCACCCACATGTGCCTCTCTGTATTCTGAACCCCTGGGGACTCGGAACACTCGTCCTTACTGAGATCGGAAGGACTTGGACTGGGAAGCAGGCACGGTTGGGGGAAGAGGCCTGAGGATGAGGACGTCATATGCCCTGAGTGTCCAAAGTATCCAGGTGCTGGAGAGTTAACCTTAAGAAAACAGAAGACAAAGCTTGAGATTCTGTCATCTCTGGGTCTGCGGGTTCCAGCAGCCCTGCCTCAGTGGTGCTGTTGTGATCAGGAAGATGGGGAAATGGGTCATTGCAATTCCAGGATGGAGGCTTGCCCCATTTTTTCAGCCCTCAAAAGTTCCCCAGGGCACTGGGAATAAAGCTCAAAATAACCCAGAATGTGGCTTAGAAAGCTCAGGGTGGCTCCCGGCCACCCCTCCGCCCAAGTGTGCCCTGTCCTCCCTGCTCAGCCATGGCGGCGTCTCTGTTCCTCAGTAGCTCCCACCCCTCCCTGCCCCCTGCTCTGCTCACACGTTTCTGCCCTTTCTATTTCGGGGCTGTGACGGGAACACGCGGGCCCACCTTCCCAGACCCTCACCGTGCGTGCAGTGTCAATGGTGTGTGTCTTCCAAGGCCAACGCCGAACCAAACATCGGGCTTCACGGTGAACATGGACTGTCAGGGCCACTGGGAATGGACCAGTGGCTCTGGGTGCCACTCGATAAGAAAGGAGATGGGACCCAGGAAGGGCAGGTGGAAAGCTCGGGCATCGCCGTTCTTTACTCACAGATCAGCGTCTGCAGAAACAAGTCATCGTGTCCTCCTCGGACAGTCTGGGCAGACACAGGCCAGATCATGCCCTTTGCAGCTCAGTGAGCCACCCACACTCAGTCTCCAGGAAGCCCGGACTGGGCTGAGCTGCCTCTTATCTGTCTCAGGGGCCTCGTGTTTACTTACGTAGGACCAGGTGTTGAAGTCGATGAAGACATGAAAGGCCCGTCCCCATCTCCAAGGCTGAATTTCAGGCAGTTGTAACAGTGAGCTCATGAATTGCCAGTTGCAAAGGGTTCAACAAAGTCCCCCTTTCTTCTGGATTCATTTTCCCCGAAATTCTGGTGTGAAATCCCCAGAACAGCATCCAAGCCTAACACACGTGCTGATGGAGCCTGAAGCACCCTGAACACAAGGTGGAAACCAGGAAGGAATTAAGATTAGGACTCCCCACCACAGCTGTTTTAAGTATACAGGGTCTTTAAATGCTGGCCCTGCAGAGAGGCCAAAATCAAGTCATATGTGGCTGGATGGCACAGATACCCACTATCAGTACTGAAACCCAGAATGGGGTGTAGGCCTAGAGCAGATGCTCAGCAGGTGAGAATGAGGTGGAGGTCAAAGTGCACACACAATAGGTTCAGGTCACTCTGACACCTTCACAGGGAATTCTGTCACCCAGCAGTCCCCAGACCTGGGAACAGCCTCTGATAGATGCTAGTCCTACTCTTCAAAGGCCAGAAAAAGGTAAGAGTGATGATGATGATGATGGTGGGGATGATGATGGTGGTGATGATGGTGATGATGATAAAGATGATACTGGTGGTGATGATAATGATGATGCTAATGATGATGAGGAGGGTGATGATGAGGGTGGTGATGATAAAGATGGTGGTGGTGATGGTAGTGATGATGATAGTGATGATGATGGTGGTGATGATGAAGATGATGATGTTGGTGATGATAAAGATGATAATGATGGTGGTGATGGTGGTGATGATGATGGTGATGATGGTGATGATGATGATAGTGATGATAATGGTGGTAATGATGAAGATGATGATGGTGGTGGTGATGATGTTGGTGGTGATAAAGATGATGATGATGGTGGTGATGATGAAGATGATGATGGTGATGATGGTGGTGATGATGATGGTGGTGATGATGGTGATGATGTTGGTGACATGATGAAGATGATGATGGTGGTGACGATGAAGATGCTGGTGACAATGATGGTGGTGATGATGAAGATGGTGGTGGTGACAATGAAGATGCTGGTGGTGATGATGATGGTGACGACCACACTAACAACAGTAGAAACACCGGTCATGTTCAGAGTTGTGAGGGCAGTGGCAGTGAGCCACATGCTGAGCACTAGTCTTGCTTCACAGGTGTTCACAGTCAAAGCAGGGCCATTGTTCTCCCTACTTTATAGATGAGGAAACTGTGGCTCACTGGGACTGGGAATCAGAGTCCAGGTCTGTCTGAACCTCAGACCCACACCCTCAACCTGAACTGTTAAGGTGGAGAGGAGTCCAGGGCAGTGAGGGCTGGGACACATGGAGGAGGACACTACAGAGTTACAGTGACAGCCAGGTGGGGCCAGTTCAGAGAAGGCTTTCAAAGGTCGGCTGATGCCTTTGGATTTAATTCAAAACAACAATGGGAAACCAATGACAAATTCTTAGCCTAGTGCAACTGGATTTGATCTTTCTACCATGATTGGCAGAGGGTTGGGAGCCCTCTGGGCATATGCTCAGGTAGGAGAGGCCCAGGCTCAGGTATGAGGGGCTGAGGTAGACTTCCAACCTCAGCAGCATGGTCACTGGGCACTGGTGCACCAGGTTGGTATAAGCACAGTCAGGACAGAGTCCAGGCCAGGCAGGTGGTGCGTACCTTCCTGTGCCACTCTGAGCTCCATCTCTATGACCCTGAGGATCAGGGAGCAGCCACCTGGGTACAAACCTGGGTGGGTCTTTCACTCAAGATGTGAGAAAGTTTAAAACCACTGGTAAGGACAGTCTTCTGAGGGAGGCACCACCCACTCCACATGGGCATGGGAGGACGACAGGCCTGACCGTGGTTCTCAGTGCTCCCAGCAACATGCCCAGGGGAACTGTGACAGCATCTGGAGCCTGTTGGCTATGAGTCCTCTGCCCACAGTTCGAGCTGTGCTGCCCATTGGAGCCCAGCAGCACCGGGCCGTGATGGTAGCTCACATCAGCTGCCCTCCACCCTCCTGTCTGCTGCTCACATTATCCCCAAGGGCAGTGTCTACCAGTCCATTTCCAGGCGGCTTGTCCATCCACACTGTGAAGTGCTGGCTGCCTACAGCGCTGGTCATCTGGGGAGGGCTGGTCATCTGGGGAGGGCTGTCCGTAGAGCTGGTCATCTGGGGAGGGCTGGTCATCTGGGGAGGGCTGGTCACCTGGGGAGGGCTGTCCACAGTTCTGGTCATCTGGGGAGGGCTGCCCACAGCTCTGGTCATCTGGGGAGGGCTGCCCACAGCTCTGGTCATCTGGGGAGGGCTGTCCGTAGAGCTGGTCATCTGGGGAGGGCTGGTCACCTGGGGAGGGCTGTCCACAGTTCTGGTCATCTGGGGAGGGCTGCCCACAGCTCTGGTCATCTGGGGAGGGCTGGTCATCTGGGGAGGGCTGGTCATCTGGGGAGGGCTGGTCATCTGGGGAGGGCTGCCCGCAGCTCTGGTCATCTGGGGAGGGCTGGTCATCTGGGGAGGGCTGGTCATCTGGGGAGGGCTGCCCGCAGCTCTGGTCATCTGGGGAGGGCTGGTCATCTGGGGAGGGCTGCCCTCAACACTGGCTGCAGGGACCCACCCTCCCTGGACTGAGGGGCTTCAGGCTGGAAGGGTTCCATGCACAGGCTGATGTCACCAACATTGACTGTGCCCAGCTCCTCCAGGCCTGTGTGACCTCCTGGCACACAGCTGGCCCCATCTGATGGGTTTTACTGCAGGAGAAACAGACCTGAGCAGTGCAAGACCCTGTCTGGAGCCTGCAGGAGGCTGGCCCAAGGGCTTTGTGCCCAGGTGCTGGGCAGGACTGCGGCAGCCCGCTGTGACCCTATTAGCCAGCAGAGTGGTTAATGAGTGACACTCATTCTCACAGTCCTGTCTGCCAGGTGCACTGTGTCCATCTGTGTAGGGAGGGAGCCGGGCCTCCTCAGACAGAGCGGAGGGAAGTGTGTTGCCTTCCCAGGCACCTACACACAAACTTTGCTCCTCAGGCTTTGCCTTGGCCGGGCCCTGTAAGGCCCATCTAAATCAGGGTCCTGGCCCTTCCCCCCTCCCCCCTGTGCTTCAGATGGGCTCCTTTGACTGCAAGACACAGGAGGTGCTGGGGCTCCTGGGGGGCATTCAAGGTTGCTGCCACTCTTGGCCGAGCTACCTGGCCTTGTCCCCCGAAAGTATGAGGCTAGCCCCTGCTCTGCCACTGCCCTGCAGCCTCAGGCTCCCACCTCTCTCTCTGGGACATAAGAGTGAGGGTCTGATGGCATTGGCCAGCGAGCCACCACCTGGCATGTGTTTCTGCTGGGCAGAGTGTCCCCAGAGGCCACTGTGGTTGTGAACTGAGCCCGGAGAAGCGGAGACCTCGGGTTGTCTGAGACCACGGTCAGAAAGCGGAACTGCCGTTTCTGATGGCGGCCACAGCTATGTCCGTTTGAGCATTGGCGGTGCCCGACACCACCGTGACCCACAGCAACATCCCGCCCTTGGGCACAGACCCTCATGCAGGAAGCACACAGAGCTTGTGGGCTCTGAGCAGTTCTCCTGGGCCTCTCCCTGGGCATGGCATCAGATGGTGGTCAGACTGCTGTCCTCGAAAGGTCAGACAGGGACTGGAGGCGACAAATCGTAGCATTTAACACTGGCTCTTGGCCGGAAGCCTCAGCTCCCCCCTGGAGGCCTCCATGTGGCTGCCTGAGGGATATTCTTCATGGCACACTGGCCGACTCAGAGCGGGCAGCCCCAGAGGGCCAGGGGCAAGCTGGCACGTCTTCCATGCCCAGCTGTGTGCTCTGAATGCTGTGAGTCAGAGGGCCCCAACTGTGGGAGGGCACCGGGCCAGGGCGTGGGCACCAGGGGTGTGGGCACTGGGCCAGGGCGTGGGCACCGGGGGTGTGGGCACTGGGCCAGGGCGTGGGCACCGGGGGTGTGGGCACTGGGCCAGGGCGTGGGCACCGGGGGTGTGGGCACTGGGCCAGGGCGTGGGCACCGGGGGTGTGGGCACCGGGCCAGGGCGTGGGCACCGGGGGTGTGGGCACCGGGCCAGGGAGTGGGCACCGGGGGTGTGGGCACCGGGCCAGGGAGTGGGCACTGGGGGTGTGGGCACTGGGCCAGGGCGTGGGCACTGGGGGTGTGGGCACCAGGCCAGGGAGTGGGCACTGGGGGTGTGGGCACCGGGCCAGGGTGTGGGCACCAGGAGCGTGGATGCTGGGGTCCTGTGGCTCGCAATGTCCAGTGTCCCTCTCACAGGAAATCCCAGGACTTTGCAGCATCAGTTTGCTCTTGAGAATCGCTGACTGTGCTTACTGGCCATTTTCTTTCCTGTTTCATGAACCTACAGTTTATATTCTGGGACTGTTTTCTACCAGGTTATCTTTGTTTGCGTTGATTTGTGGAAACCCAAATTCTGAAGAGTGATCTTTCTGCTGTGTCTATTGAAAATATGTTTGTCATCCTGCTGGCTGTCGATGAGCGGCTCACTGTGTCTTTCATCTCGAGGTCTGCCAGTCTTTTCCTGCAAGGTGTCTCCTTCCCCTCCCAAAGCCTCCACCCGACACAGGCTACGTAGACAATTTTCAGGCACGTTTTCATCAAACTAAAATTTATTGACATGTGCGATAAGAAATGATCCATCTACATGTTCTTTAGCAGGGAGATAGCCAGCCGCCCGACGTTCATTACTCGTGATGTAACAGCCACTTCCATTGTCTGTGAAGTCAGCAGCATGCTGTGCGGGTCCCCGACATGTGCGTTTGTCTCCACGGCCTACTGGGTTTCCTGGTGAACTTGTGTGGCAACAACGTCGGACTTCCACCGTCCTGTCTCTGTGGTACCACGGGGCGGACAAACCCGTGTCCACATTCACACACAGGTGTGTCTTCTCAAAACCACACTGGCTGTTCCAATGGGCTTCTTGTCCACACAGACTGGACGGTCAGCCCACGGGTCTCCGAGATACAGCCTGCGGGAGCGGTACACGGTGCCTGGATTCTTGGGGGGAAATGACCTCTTTCAACCTGGAGTCTTGTCCTGTGTGACAGACACTCCCCAGGACACAGAGGGTCACATGTCTTACTGTCCTTCACATCCAGGTGTGACCACATGACCAAGCTCCAGACAGTGGGAAGTGGACAGAAATGACCTGGGCCACCTCAGCTGGCCGTGGGAAATCTGCATGGTGTCCTGTCCACCTACAGGCTGAGGCCCGGCCAGGAACCCTGGGGCTGAAGGATGTCGGAGCCACAAGATGGCAAGAGTCTGGGCCCCTGGAGAGCCACGGGGTAGGTTGTCTCAGGGAAACTCACACCCAACGATCCTCTGGGCGAGAAACACACTTACATTTTGCTAAGCCGCTGAGAATTTTGGACTGTGGTCTGCTCTGATCGCTGACATGTCTCTTTGTTTGGGCCAAGTTTTACTTTTCCAGTGGCTTCCAATAGTCTAGAGTTATTTGCTGTTGTTCTCAGGCTATGAACAGAACCTGCTTTTTCTCCTGTTACATTTCCCAGTTGGCTGCTGCTGGTTCCGGAAACGCTATTGATTTCCGCAGGTGGATGCGTTCGGCCCCGGGTCACCGTGTTCTGGCCATCTGTCAGCTCGTGGTTTTGCATGTGTGCAGGACGGAACACGTGTCTGTGCAGCCGGTCATATTTCTCGTGTTGGTACACAGGCACAGCGTGGCCCTCCTCCCCGGGCGACGTGTGACGCATCGCTCACGTTTCACTGCGAGTGGCGGCCGCTTCGGTTTCTGGGAAATCTCTTTATCGAGATAAGGGGCTCGTGGCTGCTTTGTTTTCCGAAAGGTGCTTGTGGGAATGAGCGGCGAAAGGGCTGCCTTTTATTTTCAGGGGAACAAACCCACGGATGGGGCTTCTCACCGTTCGTGTAATCCTGGGATTCACCCCACGTGGGTGACGTGGGTGGAGAGGAGCAGGCAGATTTCAGGGGTCCAGTTTCACGACGCGAGATCTGTGTATATCGCACTGTGTGCCCCCCCCCCCCCCCGCGTGGTTCTGATGCGCTATAAGACACTATTGATTTTAATATTAAATAGCATGTAGGATGTATTTATCTGCTTAGAACAGACTCGGATATAGCTCTTTCTTCTTGCGTTTGCTTGTCTAGCTGTGTTCTCTTATTTATTCCAGCAATTTTGACACAGTTGGGATAGGTCCTGTTTCCCTCCCCTCTGAAAGTGTGTGAACTTGAGTTACTAACTGCGTGCGGGCGTCTCCTGGTGGAAATGTACACGTAGTTCCTCGCGGCCGCTGCTGCCGTCGGTCACATTCTATAGGTGTGTATACGATACGGTGTAGATTCCACTTCTTGAATATTAATTTTTGATCAAGTTGCACATGTATCGTTTTAAAAGCCATAACATTCCTCTAAACTTTTTACAGATAAAGCAGTGGGGCACTGGTACTTTCTCTGCCTGCTCCCCAGAGGTCCCGCCTCGCTTATTTGAGGTTTCGGTGCCACCCGTGTGGCTAAGGAACGCTGTCACCACGACTCGGGTCTGCATCGGGAGACAGTAACTGCTCTCTTCCTAGCAAAGAGGTTGGGATTTGATTTCTGGCACAAACCCCCAAAACCCACACACACGCCCTCCCTCCAGCCTATCTTTGATGCATACGTACAGTATTTCCGGGACTGGTACAGTCAGCATTTATATAATTTTGAGTCTGCAAACATTTTTACATGTGATTCAGGTCCCGGGTCATTCTTTGTTTTCTGAGACTCTTCCATGTTGTTCTTAAGTTACTAATTACCTCATTCCTTATGCTGGAAAACATAATTCACGTTAAATGTATCATCAGATTTGTATTGGCCTCTTCACACGGTTGAGTCAGTTCCGGCTTTCTTGTTGAAGTTGTGGCGCACACGTACGCACACGCACGCACACATATGAACACACACGTGTATGTGCACACTGTGCGCGTCTGAATTGCATGTAAAATAATGTCTGTGAGGGTGACTCATAGTACGCCGACGTTATTTAATAATGTCTCTGACATCTGTGATGGGTTGAGGTCACCACTATGTTTTGGGGTTTGGGGCTGCACCCTACATCCGGGACTTATTTACTTGATCACACAAGCTGTGTCTTTGACCCTTTCAGCTCTCACCGCTACTGTGTGTGACCGCAGCTCTCCGGACGGCCCTGCCTGGGTGTGTCCTGGCTGCGCCGTGTCCGTGGTTCCGCCGGGTCCTGGTTTGGAGGTCCCGTGTGATGAGTGGGCCGGGCATCTCTCCTTGTGTGTGGAAACGTGTGTGAGTGGCGTAGCTCGGGCGGCATTCACTCTCTCATTGATATGACTTTTATGAATTTCGGTTCTTCATTTTAAGTGGACGTGATTTACTGGTTTCATGGTAATGGCCTCGGCTTCTTGTGCGGGAGCCTCCGCCCGTTCCTCCCGTTTCACGAGCTGCCTCGCAGTCCCTCGAAAAAGAGACCGTGTTTCCCAGTCACCGGATATACGGACCTTTCCCTCTGCAGCGGACACTTCTCTGTCTGGATTCGAAGGTTCCCTGACGCCCGCGCTCCTCACAGTGCTGTGGTCCAGCCCACGGGCCCCTGCGCTCCCTCGGACCCCACGTGTTTAGAATCCATTTTTGCATCTACAAGGAGGCAGAAGATCAAAACATTCTGTCCCCCACGGATAGCCAGAGCCCAGAGCCGTCCACTGGGAAGATGTTCTGTCCACACCCTCCGGAGACGTTCCTGTCACCATCACACGGCCCCTAACCCACGAGGGGCACAGGTTAAAGTGGGACGGAAGGCGTTGAAACGTTGCGTGTGAGGCACCCGCACTATTACACAGAACACACCCTGCGTGCACAAAGGTGCGCTTTTCTTCCATCTGTTTCCACGTACACGCTTCTTTAGCTTTGTCTCATAACTTCCCGTGTGATTTCATCATTTAGTTACGTAAATATTATCAAGTCATTTATTTAATTACATAGTATTAGATATTATTTTGTTAGCCTTTAGTTCCAAGTGTTTTCCAACTTTGCTCTGAATTATTTTGACCCAAGAGCTAATGATTAATTTTTTTAATCCTTACCTCAAGATATTTTTCCATTTATCTTCAGGAAGAGTGAGAGGGAGGGGGAGAGAGAGAGAAACATCAATGTGAGAGGGACACATCGACTGGCTGCTGCCCGTATGACCCCGACCAGGGCTGGGGACCAACCGCAATCGAGGTACGTGCCCTTGGCCAAAATCGAACCCGTGACTCATTGGTCTGCGGGCCGACACTCTAACCGCTGAGCCAAACCGGCCAGGGCACCAAAGAGCTATTTAAAGGGGGTGGCTTAGTTTCCACATGTGGGAAGATTTTCTAGTTACCATTTGTTATTAATTTCTCATTTCAACACTTTGATAATTTTTCTATTATTTTACAGCTTCTGTTTTCTGGGAACTGAACCTGGGACTCTCTGGTCCGCAGGCTAACGCTCCAACCACTGAGCCAAACCAGCCGGGGCTTTATTATTCGTTTCTAATTTTTAGAGACTTCTAAGTCTTTCTTTTTGTCTTTGGTTTACAAATGTTCTTGAGATTGTGATTTTCTTTGTGCTTATTCCTCCCAAGTTTCATGTTTGGTACAACTTTAGAAAAATCTTTGGCCAAGAACCTGATCATTTTTTCCTCTCCTCTGGGACTTCAATTAAGTGGAAATTGATCCCATGGAGGACAAATATATTAAACTTTTTAATCATATTCCATATGTCTCTTACTCCTTCATGTGTTTTTAAAATCCTTTCTCTTTTGCTAAGTGCATATCTGAATAGTTTCTTCTGACCCGTCTTCTAGTTTTCCAGTTTTCTCTCTAGCTGTGTCTAATTTTGAATTATACCTTCTAAAATATGCATCCCCTTTGCTTCATTTTTTTTTTTTCCTCATCCGAGGATACTTTTCCATTTTTTGTACAGATAGAGTGAGAGGGAGAGAGAGGAAGGGAGAGAGAGAGAGAAACATCGACGTGAAGGGACACATCGAGTGGCTGCCACCCGCACGACCAACCAGGGCCAGGGACAAACTGCAATTGAAGTACGCGCCCTTAGCGGGAACCGAACCCGGGACTCTCTGGACTGCAGGCCGACGCTCAACCACTGAGCCAAACTGGCCAGGGCCGCTTCATTTTTCATTCTATATTTCCCATTAGTTTTCTTTTATTAGCAACTAATTTTTCCACCGAAGCTAGTCATCTTGTTTTGCATTGTCTTTGATATATAAAATAGATTTATTTGAAATATTATGTAATAACTCGTTATCTGAATTCTCCATGGATATGTTCCCATTGCCTTCTGTTTCGTGTGGCTTGGGGGTCATGCTGATGCTATCTTTGGGGGTCATGTGACTTTGGGATATTGAATCTGAAAAGTTGCAGAGTTTATGGATTGTCCCTGATGACCTCGTCTTCTCCTGGAGCGGAATGCTGTCTGCTTCTGGCCAGCGGCTCGGTGGGAAACAGCAGGCTCTAGAGGCGTCCCCGCACCCCGAGGGTCTCTGCCTTCGGGAGCCCGTCCAGAGTTTGCGGAGGTTTCCAGACCCTTCCATCAGGCTGCTCTGACGCCGACTCCGAGGTGCAGGTCTGCGTCCTGGACGTGTTCCCGAGCAGGACACGGTGAGAGAGTGCGGGACCCGGGCTGGGCAAAAGGAGACGCTGGACTCGACTCAGTCACCACCGCAACCGCAGGGGATCCCGTGGCAGCCATGCCGCACGGCCCTGACTTGGGCAGGGGCACGTGTTCACCCATATTTACCAGGCAAAGAATGAGTCTGCTCCTCCAGCGGGGTCTGGGCCCTGGGAAAGCGGGTGCCTGGCACTGAGAGCCGCTCCTCCATGCCCTCAGGAAGGTCATCCTTGCCCTGACCCTGCCTCTGTGTCCAATGGGGGGTCCATTCCAAGGGTCCACACAGGGCCCAAGAAATCCATCCCAGCTCACATCACACACCTCACCACAGGAACCTGACCAAATAGACTAATTTTTTTTTTTATTCCTCACCCGAGGATATTTTTCTATTTATTATCAGATAGAGTGGGAGGGAAGGAGGGAAGGAGAGAGAGAGAAACATCGATGTGATAGAGCCACATTTAATGGTTGCCTCTCGCATGACCCAACCAGGGCTGGGGATGAGCTGTAACGAGGTACGTGGCGTTGACCGGAATCGAACCCATGACTCATTGGTCTGCGGGCTAATGCTCTAACCACTGAGCAACACTGGCCAGGGCTACTGGGTTACTTTTTAAGTTGATCATTTTGTATAACCTGCAAATGACCTTATAAATATCAAAATGGCTCTTGGCAGAAAAAGGGTTCCCCACCCCTGATAAGGTGACACACCTTTGAAAGGCCTCTTTCCCAGACCTCAGAAAGCGTTAACCACCCTCAGAGGCACACACCACCATGTTACCTGTCTGTCCTCACTTTCCCAGCATTATGTCACCGTCCTGATGTCCCTCCTGAAAGCCACGCACACAAGAAACCGCATGGCTGCCATTCTTCACAGGACTAGAGACCTTTCTTTCCAACATCGTCATCACTCGGACCCCAGTGAACTCAGAGAAGCGTCTGTAACGATTCTCCACAGATCTGGGTACGTCTCGTGTGCCACGTGTAGCCCCAGCCTTCTGTGTGAGAAGCAGCCTCTCGCCGCCGGTCCTGTCTTCCATCCCGAGCAGAGATCCCATGTGCCCAGGCTTCAGATGTTCCCCATTCCGTCATCCCCACACTGACCCGGAGCGGGCATCCACTCATTAATGTCTGGGAAAGGAGGAGGACTTGGAGCAGTTATTAGCTGGGTGGGTTTGAAAAGCTGGCTGCTGTGGGCTTCTACCTCTGAACCCCTCATCTCCCCACGTGGCGCCCTGGAACCCAGCCCTCGCTCGTGGCTGGGAAGCCTGGGAAGGCCGGGAGAGTCGGCCATCACCGCCAGTGACAACAGTCACGTCAGGAGCGAGCTCGTTCAGAGATGCATGTTCAGAAAGGGTCCCTCTGAGCGGGAGCTTTTATCTGGCCGGGCACACAAGAGGAAGTCCGGTAATATTGGGGGAACAAATGCTTCGTGTCCGTTTTGAATATGCTGGGCGAACACGATGTGGCGTCATGGACACCGAGTCAGCCTCCTCTCCCCGCGTTCCCTGGAGGACATTCGTCATCCTGCACTTGCTGTCCTGGGAGTGACTGCAGTGGTGGACACAGAGAGGGCCGCCCGGCTCCATGGGCAGCAGACAGACATCATGGTTGGCAGGAAGGGGCATCTGCCTTCTTAGAACAGTGAGCATGTGTGGAGCACGGGCGGGGCCCCCACCCACAGCCCTCGAGTGGGTTTAGACGGAAGGAAGGAGGGGCAGATGGATGGATGGAGGATGCGAACACAAAATCAATGACGTGAAAATAGATGAGAGACACCTGCTATAGCCCTCCCCTGGACAATTAAATCTGCTACTCATGGCACGGGCTGCAATTCGGTTTTCAGAGCAGAACTGGGTACAGTCTACGCAAGAGCACACAGGCCACAGGGAGGGACATTTCCTCTGGGCTGGGGGGCCCTCGAGTCATGTAAAGTTTGCTGGGTGGGTCCCCCATCTAACACGGTGACAGACGGTGGGACAGAGGGATCTCAGCCTGAAGAACAGGCGTGTTCCGGGCCCAGGAAGCAGCCTTCCGAGGAGCGAAGTGTGTCTCCAGCAGCCGAGTTCCCACCATCTGACCCCCCACCCCACCCTGTCTGGTCCCTGTCCCACCCTGAGGGAACGTGCTGTGAAGTTGTCTGCAATTACCCCCGCTCTCTCCTGGTGAGCTGTGCTGTCTAAGATTTCCTAAGGCACTGAGACACAGACCAGAGACCAGGGCCGTGTGTCTAATCCCCCTGCTTCTCTCTGAGAGCTCACAGTTAGGTCTCCTTTAGCCCCAGCTTGGTGCGGCCCCCCAGGAGCCATGGTCAGCAGCCACTGCCCGGCATGAGCAGAGACGGAGTCTGTGCAGACCACTCCCTGCACCCAGTGATGGTGATAGTGACCATCAGAGCCACATGTCCAGGGGGGTCCGGATCACCACCCCTGTGTCCCCACGGAGCAGCCCCTGGCTGAGCATCATGCTCCCATGGTGGCCCTGAGCTTGTTCAGGGGGCACAGCCTTTGTCAGCCCGGGAAGGCAGGCAGGCAGGCTTGCTCTGCCGAAGAGACATGGCTCCCTCCCACCCCAACCACTGTGGGAGTCCCAGGACCACAGCCCCCTCGGAACCTGAAAGGTGAGCCCCGGGATCCTGCTGCTGGAAGCTTCCCTGTGTGGGTGCGGCCCATACCCTGCCCTGGGGCTGCGCCGGGAGCAGGTG
The DNA here is from genome assembly GCF_014108415.1 of Molossus molossus. Classification (NCBI taxonomy): domain Eukaryota; kingdom Metazoa; phylum Chordata; class Mammalia; order Chiroptera; family Molossidae; genus Molossus; species Molossus molossus. The sequence goes on from NW_023425362.1 coordinate 1,949,789, forward strand.
CTGGCTAGGAATGACCCTGATGTCAAGCCCTGACCCAGAAAACCTCGGGGAAAAGCCCAAGTCACCAAGGTGGAGAAGGAAGACCTGGCGTCTTGGAGGGGCTGAGCTGGACCGGGCTGGGCTTCCTGCCCCAACGGCCATGTCAGTGATGACAGGCCAGTGTCCTCAAGCCAGAGGCTTGAGTGGGGATGGGCTCTGACTCAGGGGTGTCCCAGGAAGATGACACAGGGGACAGAAGCGCTATGCTCACAGGGCGCCTGGTGTGGGCTGAGCCCTGAGCCTCTGTGGCCGAGGGTGACATTTGCCCCCTGTGCCTACCCCTACCTCCGAGACCCACACAGCTGCCCGGGGGTACCTGTGGCCCTGAGTCTCCTCCGGCCGGCGGGCAGCATGGGTTCTGACATGGGCACACACAGCCCATGCAGCCTGTGAGTCAGGAAGAGAAGCCATCTCTGGTCTCCAGGACTCTGGCCATCTGCCTCAGCCTCCCCTCCACTCCCCTGCCTGTCTGCACACGGAGCTGAGCTCCTCGCTCTTGGCTTCTTGCTCCCCACCATTTCCACCTGCAGAGTGCTTGGGTGGGGGCGGCGCCCAACTGTCCCTGATCTGCTTTCAGGAGCTCCCCACAGCCTGACTTCATCTCTAAGACCCATTCAATGCACCTGCGGAGACTCTGAAGGGCTCGGGCCTCCTGGGACAGGCTGGTGGCAGGAGCTGGGTAAATACTGGCTCAGTGCAAGTCAGTGGGAAGGAAAGCCCAGGAGAAAGCGTTTCTGTCTGTGTGACCCAGTGGTTGAACCGGACTCTGGCCTAGGACGCTGACCAAGTGCTTTCTGAAATCCGGGGGTGGGGGGGGTGGCTACCCGGGCAGGAAGTCCATAAAAAGGCAGGTGAGGCCACTGGGTGCACAGGAGGGAGGAGGCCAGCTGAGAGTCCCTGGAGGCAGAGTGCCAGCCCGAAGTCCAGCCAGCAGGCCAGCGTCCCTGCTGGCGGGGCTCCGGGACTCGGGCTCTGTGGGAACCGGGAACAAAGAGGGCCAGACACTTGCAGGGTGCCACCCGCCTGCTGCAGGTCTACTGGATCCGGGGCTCCCAAAGGTAAATGAACATGGGTGGACTAAAATCTGGACCCGCTCCACTGCGAGCACCCTTCTGCCGATACACAAATATTTGTGTTCACGTGATTTCATTCCCTGGTGCTACCTCCCCAGCCGGCTCTGCAGTTGGGCCTCTGTGTCCAGGCCAGACTGGTCTTGTGTGGGGGCTCCTTCTGGTGCAGCGGAGAGGACTGGAGGCATGCCCCGGGGAGGGGAGGGTCAGGGAGTCTGTGTCCTGACTCTGCTTTACAATGTCGCTGCTGCTGGACGGGCTGCAGGCTCCCACGCAGACTCAAAGCCAGGCTGCGAAACTCTCAGGACCCAAAAGGCCCTGAGAAATTTGAGAGCAGGCCCATGGTGGACAGGCAGCTGATGGCTCCCAGCAGCACTCAGGACGAGGGGCACAGACAATGGGAAGGGGGGCCAGGCCAGTCCTGGGCCAGTGGCCGACCCCCCACCCCATCCTGTCTCCCCCACAGCCCGGAGCGTGGGGAGCCAGGGAGCAGACAGGCAGCCGCCACAGATATCGCTGTGTGCAGAGCCAGCTCAGGGGCTGGAATCATTCATGTTCCATGCGTCACAGCCACTAGAGAGCCAAGCAATTAAGGAAGCTTCTAGAAGTTCTCCCTACCCCCACCGTCCGAGACTTGGCTTCCAGCCTCAAATGCCGGGGCCGCCATTAACCTTCGGTGTTCTTCGATTAGTAGCAGCCGGGGTTCCTGGGAAGGTGTCAGGATTTGGAGAGCCGGCCCTGGGCCGCCCCTAGCTGCCCGAGAGCCTCTAAGTGCACTGCTGGAGGGCAGCCAAAGAGACATTGATCGGCTGCAGGTGGGGACCCCGTGAGGGGAGGCTCTGCCATCCCATCCCACCTCCGGGAGGTGTCCAGGGGGCCCCGCCATATCCTGTGAGCATGGGTGGAGCACGTGGAGCTTGAGCCAGTGCTGGGCCTAAATAAACAGGCTTGGAGGACTCCCGACCCCTGCACGTCTGTGCAGTTGTGTGGTTACTGAACATGAGACCAGCTGTCCTTGTGCTGTGGCTGCAGCTTGGCCAGGGGAAGGATGTTCACACTGAGGTTCCTGTGTCCTCCGACCTCACAGCCTCTGTGCACTGGTGCCGTGTCCCGGATCAGCCATGGGACAGAGACGTGGCCCCTGACCACGAGCCGCCCTTCCCGGGGACTCCGGTTCCCCGTCTGAAAGTGCCAAGGGTGGGATGTGGGAAGAGGCACCGGGAGGGCGTCGGGCTCCCAGTAATGCAGAAAAGGCTGTGAGTGGGAACACAGGAGTGGGTTTGCCCGAGATGCTTCCAGGCCAGACCACGGTCTGTCCTCGTGCCCCTCGTGGCCCTCGCCACCCCTCTGGGCAGACCTGAGCTCAGGGCTCCCCTAAGCGCACCAGCCCACATTCCCAGGATGCAGGGGTTGGGAAGGTCCTGGTGGAGGAGACAGGGGGACCATCACCAGTGACCTCATTGCCCTGTGCTCCTGTTGGAGAGGGGGACAGTGTCTGTGATGACACTGGGGAGGGAGATGGAATGCTGCGTCATGGGTCCTATTCTCGGGTGATGCCCGCCTTTTTCTGTTATCCACCGGGTTTTGGAAATTCCCTTCTTTACAAACCACTCTGCAGGAAAGGAACCAGGTTCCCTGGACCTGGCTGAATCTGGGGCTGGGCAGGGACCCACCAGGTGAGCCCTGAGCACCTCCAGGCCAGACCATGACACATGCCCCCCTCACCCCACCAGGCTGGCGCAGGGTGGCCAGAGAGCCTCCCGATGGCTGAAGCGGGGACAGGCGGACAGTGAAACCCAGTGGGCACATCACAGCCGAAGTCCAGTGTGAGTCCATGTACATGACGAGGTAACAAAAAAGGGAAGAGACGCATCTCCATGCAGAAGATTCCGTCATCCTGATGGACGCTCCACCCTCAAGAGGTGGATGGTAACCTCCACCCCTTCCATCTAGGCTGTGCGTGGTGACCGCCTTCCAGGGAGAACAGTGTGGACAAGGGGCAGGGCCCTGTGGAGAAGCCCGACACACACACCTCAGCCAGAGGCAACGGTCAACACCACAGTGATGGGTCAGGTTGAGGGCACATGCCCCTGGCAGGACATGACAAGAAGGCATTGTACCTCCGTGTCCTCTTCCCACACCCAGGACCCCAGTCCAATCTCAAAGAAAACACCAGACACACCCCACAGAGGGCCTCCTGCAGGACTCCTGCCCAGTCCTCCTCATGACCGTCCAGGCCGCCCACACAGGAATGTCTGAGAAACCACCACGGTTCAGAGCAGCCTGAGGAGACCCGGCTGCCAGAGCTCTCGGGGCCCTGGAAGCAGACAGACGCCATTGGATTAAACAAACAAACATAAAAAAACCTATAGAAACAGAAATAAACTCTGAGATGTGGTTAATAACAGCAACACATCTCCACCGGCTCATTAATCACGACAAACGTCGGACACAAAGGCGGGATGTGAATAGCGGGAGCCCTCTCTGCACAGCGGCTCTCCAATGACCACTGCCATTGTCTGTAAATATGTAACTGTTCTAAAATGTGGTTTCATTTCTGCAAAGTGACCCATGGTTGGATGGGAACACAGGGAAGTTGGGCTGGAGGCTGGGGTCTTGCTGCGTGGAGACCAGGCCATGTGGGCTGTCCCTCCCTGGACATGGTGCTGGGTCCCCTTGGCTGCCAGCGGCTTGGACACAGCGCGTGGCCAGCACCCCTGGAGGACCAGCTCCAGACAGACCCTTCTCTTGTCCTTGAGAGAAACGTCTCCCAGGAGATAATGAGTTGTTTGATTGCCCTGCGGAATGAGCCCCACTCAAGGGCCCGGCCCGCTCTCCGCCGCCGCAGGAACACCTCGCCCAGAGCCGCCCCGACGCCTGCTCTGAGGGGCTCCCTGGCCCCCGCGGAGTCCAGACCTTTCCTGCTGGCCCCAAATCTGGGCTCAGACTCGAGAAGCCATGCCATTTCCAAGCCAGAAAAGCCCACGACATCACCCAGGAGCCCCAATCCTGCATGGAGGCGGCCAGCCCGGAGGTGCCCAGGTGGGGGAGGGTTTGCTGCCTGAGAACAGGAGGGGGGGGCAGAGGGGCAGCTCAGACCTTGCCCCGGAAGGTGGGACCCACCTCTGCAGGAAGAGCCGGGGCAGACGGCTGTCACAGGGGAGACCACGGAGCTGGAGACTGAGGGGGGAGCCCGAGGCCGGCCCCACCCCCCACACCTGCCACAGGTCTCAGCCGGCACCCCCTCCCCCGGGACATGGCACATGGTGTAAGTTCCCATCATCCCATGGGACCGAGCACAGGTACCATCGACGTCAGCTTTTATCACGGCACATGGGGGGGGTCGTGGCCTGTTCTTCCTCCAGGGCAGGAGAACCTGGGTCTTCAGACGCATTCCCAGGGTCAGTCAGTAAAGGCGCTGACCCCCGAGTCCTGACACCCGGCCTTTCCGCACGACAGTTACACGTAAGAGACGTCTGCACAGTGTGTGTGTGTTCAGGCGTCCCCGTGACCCCTTGATCCCACAGTGCGCACAGTGCTCAGTGATTCAGTGCACTGCAGTGTCCCCCCATAACGAACGGGCGTGAGCGTCCCCCATGTCCTTCCGAAGTGAAGAGCCTGGGCCTGGCGAGGCCGAGGCTGAGCGGTAGACGTTTGGGGTGGACTCGTGTCCCCCAAAGATGCTGGACTCATGTCCCCTAAAGGTGCTCCCCTCAGTACCAGTGAGCAGGCCCGTCTTTGGGAACAGGGTGGGGTCGTGACGGCGACCCCTCGCCCAGTGCCGGTGTCATCTGGACGGGAGGTGTGCACACGGAGGCAGACATGCGCACAGGCGAGACCGTGTGACAACGCAGGGGGACGGTGCCACCAGAGGCCGGACCAGCCCTGCCGACCGTCCTGGCTCCGTGAGCGGAGAAACGCCGATCTCAGCAGGGCGGTCACCACCGTGGAGAAGGAACCCGCAGACATTCTGTGCCTGACGGGCCGACGTCGCATGTTCCCGTTCACGGAGGGGAGTGAGAGGCCGCGTCTGGGAAGAAGCGTGAACCGGAAGCCGAGTGTGGGAAGCGACCTCCCCGCGACCACCCTGAACGTTTGGGAAAGCGATGAGCGGAGCACAGGAGGCCGGCGAGGCGACGTCCAGTGACCAGCAGACCTGGAAGACTCTCCCGGAGGAGAGAGAACATGGGGTCCACACATATTTCTGAAAAAATAACTGTCACGTTTTTCTTGAATGCAGTGGAAATGGAGTTCAGAGAGGATGAATTCAGAGAATATTTTTTTTAATCTTCACCCGAGGATACTTTTCCATTGATTTTTAGGTAGAATGGGAGGGAGGGAGGGAGGGAGGGAGAGAGAGACATCGACGTGAGAGAGACACATTGGCTGCCTCCCGCACGACCCCGACCAGGGCCGGGGGTCGAACCTGCAACTGAGGTTTGTGCCCTTGACCAGAATTGAACCCATGACGCTTCCGTCCAAAGACCGACACTCTAACTGCTGAGCCAAACTGGCCAGGGCTTTAGAGAGAATTTTTTCATATCACAGACCAGTGGGCGGAAGTCCAAGTTGAAGAATAAAATGATCAAAGTCACCAGGGAACAAAGGCCAGCGAGCGACATGCCGAGGCCGCGTCTTATCGGAAACACGGGAGACAGAAGCCCAGCCTTTGAGGCCCCGAGAAGGAGAGACGCTCCTACACCAGAAACACCTACTTCAAACACTGTGAAAATTATAAAGACAAATTCTGATAAAAGAAAGCTGGAGAATTAGTCATCAATGGACCGGAACGAACAGAAATGCTGATAGAAGCGGCGCAGGCGGAGGGGAACCGGGCGGGAGGGCCTGGGATTTGCAGAGGGGACTGAGGAGCATGGCGAGTGACTATTAAAACACGGTAATAACGCCACACTGCTGGAGCTAGAGTGTACTGAGGTATGAAGTGTGGCAAAACAGTCACACAGAGCACAGGTGGAGATTCAAACACGGTGTTGTCGGAGGCTTACATTTCCGCTGAATTTGTGTGGTATGAACTCTTAGGGACAGGTGAGCTGAGGGTACACATGGTAACCCTGAGCACTTCACACATGCACACATGCACACACATGCATGCACACATGTGTGCGCGCACATTCACACACATGTGCATGCACATGCATACACACATGTAAACCCAAAATGCCAATAGAAGAAATAAAATGGAATGTTTAATTACACCTGATTAAAAAAGGCAGGAGGGGAGGAATAAAAGAACAAAACCAGATAAGCAAAGAGCCAACAGGGCGCACAAACCCGACCCCATCTATAACCACACGCAATGGAGATGGAGAATACTCACGCCCCTGAAAGACAGGGGTCTCGGAACACATCGAAAGCAGGGGGCGACTGCATGCCATTTGCAAGAACAGCTTTGAACAGAAAGACGGGTTGTTCGAAAATAAATCGTCGGAGGAAGCACACGCCATACGGACAGCAAACGTTGGACTTCCAGAGTATCGAGAAGAAGTTGACGCAGAGAGTCCCAGACAAGGGTGGTAACTAGATTCCTAAAGGGGATTCATCTGGTGAAAATACTCATTGTGCCATGAAGATGCGAGAGACGCCAGTTAATGACCGAGCAGCAAAAGGTAAGACGGACACCTGGACACACACCCCCAGCTATGGCTGGAAACTGATCAGACAGACAGCCCAAACAACAGGAAACAAATGTTAAACAAAACACCCAGGACATAACAGATGTATAAAAGACACGACGCTCTCCATCCAATGGGCCCGGCTGGCACGTAAAAAAATACATCCCAGCCCTGGCCGGTTTGGCTCAGCAGTTAGAGTGTCGGCCTGTGGATCAGAGTCCTGGGTTTGATTCCGGCCAAGGGCACGTACCTCAGTTGCGATTAGTCCCCTAACCCCAGTTGGGGTCGTGCGAGTGTCAAGCAATCGATGTGTCTCTCTCACATCAATGTTTCTCTCTCTCTCTCTCTCCCCCCCCCAACTCTGTCTGAAGATAAATATAAAAATATCCTTGGGTGAGGATTAAAAAAAATAAAAGAAAACCCACTCTGGGCAATACACATTCTTTTCCAAGGACACGACATTGCCACTAACCTAGATTGCTTGATGAGCTGAAAATGTCTTAGGCAGTTTCACGAGATAAAAATCATACATTGTGCCTGGCCAGTGTGGCTCAGTGGTTCAGCATTGACCCTGCACCAAGAAGTCGCCAGTTCAATTCCTGGTCAGGGCACATGCCCAGGTTGTGGGTTGATCCCCAGTGGAGGGCGTGCAGGAGGCGGCCAATCAGTGTTTTCTCTCATCGGTGCCTCTATCTCTCTCTCCCTCTCCCTTTCTCTCTCTCTAAAATCAATAAAGAAAAAATAATCATACATTGTCTGTTATCTGACTACAAGTAAATTAAACTAGAATTTAATAACAAGATATCTCTTAAAAATCTCCAAATATTTGGAAATCAATCTATGCACTTTGGGGATTTTTCCCCTGTCACTTCTAGTTATGTGAACATTACCACAATCCAGTTTTAAAACATGACCCACAAAGTTTTATCATGGATTCTCACTTCTACCACCTGCCTTAGGAAATGTTGACCTACTTCCTGTCGCTATAAATGTGTCTTTTCTGGACACTTGATGTAAAGAGAATTATGCTATATTTGTCTTCTACACCTCTGTCTTCTTTCACTAGAATCAAGTGCCTGAGATTCGTCTGTCTTGTAGCATCTATAGCAGTTGGTTGATCACTGAATGATATTCCACTGAATGGGCATACCGAATTATCCAGTCACCAGTTGATGGACATTTACATTGTTTCCACTCTGGGGCTTTTCTGAACAATGCTGTTGTGATCAACCATGTACGTATCTTTGTGGGGACATCAGTTTTCAGTTGTCTTGGCTAGATTTTGAGGAGTGAAATTATGAAACTATCAACCTGTTTTCCAAAGTGACTACCCCAGATTACAGTCCCAAGTGGTCTCCCAGGGGCCCAGTGTCTCCCCATGCTCAGGGACCCTCCATATACCTGGTCTTTGCGCCCCGTGGAGGCTGTGAAGTAGTATCTCACTGTGGTTTAATTTGCATTTCCCTGAAAACCTGTGATTCCGAGCAGATCTGTGTTTTGGGGCAGGCGTATAAGTGTCTGTCTGAGGCGCTCACTTAATTGGATTATGTGTCTTCTGCTTAATGAGTTGTAGGGAATTTTTTCTATATTCTAGCTACAAATCCCTTCTCAGACATAGGGTTTGAAAAATGCTCTCCCCAGTGTGTGCCTGGTTCTTTTGTGTCCTGTGCAAAGCCTTCTGAAGGGCCCAGGTTTTAACTGGATGGAGTCTGGTTCACCATGTCTTTTTCTCTTATGGGTCATGCTCCTGCGGTCACCTCTGGGAACTTTTCTTCAATCCAAGGTTCCCAGGATTTTCCTCTATGCTTATTTCTAGGAGGTTTTAGCTTTAGCTTTTATAGTTAAGCCTATATATCAGGCACTTTGAGTTGTTGTTTTGTTTTGTTTGTTTTTTTGCATTAGGACCCACCCTGGTTTTACTTCACAGATGTACTTACCCCTTGTCCCAGCAACCCCTGTTGGAATGACGATTCTTTCCTTTGTTATCACCTTCATCACACATCAATAGACTGTAAACCAGCAGTTCTCAACCTGTGGGTCATGACCCCTGTGGGGGTTGAACTACCTTTTTACAGGGGTCACCTAAGACCATCAGAAAACACATATTTCCGATGACAATTTGTAACAGTAGCAAAATTACAGTGATGAAGTAGCAAGGAAAATAATGTTATGGTTGGGGGTCCCCACAACACGAGGAGCTGGATGAGAGGGTAGTGGCTCAGGGAGGCTGAGAACCACAGCTCTAAACACAAGGCTACGTTGTGTGTCAAGCTTGTGTCATTACTTACAAACTGTTGCTGGAACCAAGACCACCTCCCCTTTATTACAGTTACAGTGTCATTTTTCTTTAATCCTCAACCGAGGTTATTTTTCCATTTATCTTTAGACAGAGTGGGAGGAAGAGAGAGAGAGAGAAACATCGATGTGAGAGAGACACATTGACTGGTGGCCTCCCACACCACCCCTGACCAGGGGCAGGAACTAACTGCAACTGAGGTACGTGCCCTTGACTGGAATCGAACCCGAGACTCTTTGGTCCATGGGTCAACACGCTAACCATTGAGAAAACTGGCCAGGGTATGGTTATTATGTCTGTACAGGAGGTTTCCCATGTCCTCCAACTTCATTCTCCTCTTTCCACTTTCATTCTATTTCCACATTCATTTTAGGGCCTGTGTGTGCACATAAACCCACCGGGACTTGGGGTTCACACACGGATATGAGGAAATGTCCATCTGAGCCACCCTGAGCCATCAGCCCTGTGACTGTCTCTCCACTTGTTTTGATCTCTGTGATTCCTGTCCACGTGCATCACACGTGTCATCACGCAGTCACAGCTTTGAGTGCATTTGCAAGTGTGTGCAGTGGTTTGGAGCAGCCGTACCTCCCTGGCAGGCATGGACCTGCTCTGTGAAACGGGTCCCTGCCTGCTTCATCGTTAGCTTCAGACCCGTCCTACTGCTTTTCAGTTCCCTCAGCGGGGTCACAAACGTGTCCGTCCCAGCAGCTACAAGCCTCATGGTCCTAAAGCAGACAGCACACTGGTGTCTGTCAACAGGAAGGCGGGGAAGCACACTGTGGAGTATCCACGAGGCACTAAAACCACATCAAACGGACTAATGTAATGATGAGTGTGGACCCCAAAACACATCCCGTGCAGAAAGTCACACCAATTCCTGCTGCCAGTCTCTTCGGATGACTGTGTAGAACAGGAAGCAGTACCCTGCAGTGACAGAACCAGGACAGCGACTGCCTCATCGGGGGTGCTGAGAGCAGGGGGCAGGGTGTCTTATTGGGGGGTGTTCTGGGAGCAGGGGACAGGGCACCTCATTGGGGGTGCTGGGAGCAGGGGGCAGAGTGCCTCGTTGGGGTTGCTGGAAGTAGGGGGCAGTGTGACTTGTTGGGGGTGTGCTGGAGCAGGGGGCAGGGTACCTTGTTGGGGGTGTGCTGGGAGCAGGGGGAAGGGTGTCTCATTGGGGGTGTGCTGGGAGCAGGGGGCAGGGTGCCTCATTGGGGGTGTGCTGGAAGTGATGGGGCAGGGCCAAGAGGCGCTTTGTGGCCACATGCAGAGGTCTCGTAGTTGCAGGGTGGGAGTGTGGGTACCTGTGTTTGTCTCAGCACCGGGGCTGCATGGCCGGAAAGCATACATTACTAAAATTAAAATGAGAATCCACACTGTGGGGACACATATGCATACAATTACCCCGATGGGTGCAGGAACCCGACAGCGATGAGAGCGCAATAGGAAGATGCACACACACTTGAACAGGTTCCTCTCAGAAAAGGCTGCCCTGATGCCCACAGGGAAGAACAGCAGGTGCTCTGTACCCCCCCCCTCATCAGGAAGGTGCCATCAGATCCAAACGAGGCTGTGCTCTACACGCCCCCCCATAATGGCTTCCATAGAAGCAAAAGGGCGGCCATGCCGGAGGCTGGGGTGATGTGGGGTGATGGGACCCTGCTGGATGTTGAAGGGCCATCAGCCCCGTGGGAAGACTGGGGAGCAATGTTCTCCATAAATATCCATGTTCATATTGGCTCTAAGAGACCCCACTAGGATGTTTCCCGAAGCTGTGTGTGTGATAGTGCAGACCTGGGGAGCACAAAGTGCTCATCAGTGGTGCAGTGGACACAAGAGCTCTGCTCTGTGGGTGCAGCGCCCCAGGCCCTGATCAGCATCCACATGCATGATCTCGTGGCCATCGTGTCCAGGTTGAGCCAGACCCTGAAACTCCATCTCCACAGAGTGGGGGTCTGTGGTGTTCATGGAGGTGCATCTGACAATGCAGGGCAGTGTCTCAGGAGACAGTGGCACTAGGAGACTGGTCTGTGGGAGTGGGGTGCTGCAGATTTACAAGGTGACTATTCCAGCCTGGGTCTAGACACAAGAGTGGTCTGCCTGCTCCACCCTCCTGAGGCTGGAGAACAGTGGTTGGATTCTCAGGGGTTATCACCTGGGGGTTACTGGGAGGCAATGAGGGGCTGGTGGGGTTCCTCGTCTGGGTCCGATCATGGCTGCAAGAGTATTTGCTTGTCAGAGTTCCCCAGGCACCAGCTTAGTGCAGTTTACTGAATTTAAATTTATGACAAATATTAACCCAACACTGAAAACCCTTTACAAATGAGAAAAGATAAATTTAAATGAAAACAGGAATGCGTGTTTGAGAAAATGAGAACTAACTTTCAGGAAAAGGACCGAGACATCTAGACTGTGAGCTGAGAAGATGTATCTGATTAAACCACCCAGATGCAGCTCCGAGATAAGCACGGCACAGATGGTCATGGACAGTGGAGACGACCTAGCCTTCAGGAACCCACAGCCATAGGACAGGCTCATACCATCTCTACTATACATGCAGTCGTCCATTCAGTCCTCATGTCACACCTGTGAAGTACTCCCATCATCTCCATTTTCCCAGTGAAGCTTCATAGAGACAGAGACTTTAAGTAACTTGCCCAAGGTCACAGAGCAAGGAACTCCTGAAAGCAGTGATTTCATGGTAATTAGCTGGTTATTAATAACAGGAAAGGAGCAAAGGGGAGGACAGACCTTACAGGCATGGCATATGGGCAGCTTCACCAGGAAGCTGCAACTTGGCACTCCCATACACCCATCCAGTGTCTGAAAATCACTGGGGGAAAGGGTCCAACACAGGGGAGACGGGCACACGCACAGGGAAGTTGAGGTGACTGGGGAAGGTGCCTGTCAGCCACACCTGGGAACAAACATCATTGGCCAGAATGAGTATGGCTACTTCAGGCCAGCAAAAATTGGGGGTTACATCACCCCCTAAACAAAGGAAGTCTTTCTCTTGGCTCTTGGCATTTTGCAGGTGGGACTCTCTCGTTCCTGCTTGCTGGCGTTCGCCCATGTTCCCTCCACGGCCATGTGGCCTGCAGACCCCACACACAGCGGACTGACGACCACAGCAGAAAACACGGCTGAGCCAGCCTGATGCTGACTGGATGCTGCTCCAACATGGAACAAAGACTCTGGACTCTGGCTTCTGTTTGGTCACTACTGAAGCCCCAGTTGCACTTCTTCCCTGGTGGGCCAAAGGGAAATGGGACCTTGAAAACTGAGGGGTTTGATGCCCCACAAATCAGAATCACTTGTTCTCCCATATGAGCCTCAGAACATCCTTTTCCTCAGATCTCACAAGAATTCCCCTCCCACTAGCAACAAGTGGAGACGAAGAACCCCCACTTCCACCGGTAACAATAGGCTTTACACTCAGGCAGTCTTCTCCAGAGATCACGCTTTACCCACCATTCAAAATTGTCCCTGGATAATAGAATGAAAACCTCTAATATGTTTTTCCACAAAGGCAAAGAGAATAGAGACACAGGCTTGGGAGCCGAGACAAATTTCCATAACGGTAAAAGGAATGAATCTACCCCTGTAAGAAATGTCTTCTATCCCAGATAAAACTAACTCCACGCCTGGAAATATTTTTAGGGGAACTGCCCTCCAACATGACAAAGGCAGCCTCTAGAAATCAGCCAGAAAAGAAACAAAGTAACAGAGATGAACTGGCAGCTGGAAAACAAACAAAGAAACAGAGATGAACTGGCAGCTGGAAAAGAAACAAAGTAACAGAGATGAACTGGCAGCTGGAAAAGAAACAAAGTAACAGAGATGAACTGGCAGCTGGAAAAGAAACAAAGATACAGAGAAGAACTGAATCTTCAGTCCCTGCACCTCTCCCCCATCGTCCTGCCCACTTCCTGCCCTGCTACCAGCTGCCTGCTGTGGGTCTGGCCAATGGAGGGGGCCCTAGGGGCCTGGGGATGGTGGGACCATTCCTTCCTCCCCCGACCACATCCTCCAGCACCACTCCCGGGGACTCCCAGCCTCAAGGCCCTAGCTGTGGGGTTGCTGGTCTCCAGAGCTCTACATCCCACAGGTGGCATTGTGTCCTCCCTTACCTGCTTGATTTCTTCCCATTCTTGCTCCTCGCCAGCTGCCTCCTGACCTGCAGTCCTTCCTGGATGCTGCGTGCCCCCTCCTAATGCTTCTATCCTGAAAGTCTGGGCATTGAAACCACCCATGTGGACATGGCTTTCTACCAGTGGCTACTCCCAGGAAGGGCCAAGAACCAGGATGTCAATGTGGGATCCAGGGACTGGGCATGTCACACAGTTGATGAGGGCGTGGGTGGTCTCCCTGCTGGGAGAAAGTTCTGGAGACTAGTGACACCACCATGACCTGAAGTCCCCTGATTGTGACACGGGAGGGAGTGCTGGTGTGTGGTAGGGCTCTGAGCGGTCAAGAGGCTGCTGCCCCTCAGCATGGGGGCAACAGGAATGTGACCAAGATTGTGGTGATGGGCACGGTGACTTTGAAGCATGTCCCTACAGAGATTCCAGGAACTGGTTAGAACAAGGTTTTGACACCTTCAGGGGAAGCACTGCTGCTTAGCCAGAGGGTTTCTGTGGCAGCCACGGATGAATCCACTATCATGTGTGGCCCGGGGCAGCTACGACTGAGGGTCAAACCCACCATAGTTTTGAGTGGTTTCTAGGGAACCCAAGCTGACATTCTTGAAGACTCGCAAATGCCCCTGTCTCTGTGCTCAGACTGAACTGATGGAAGGTGACACCTGAGAGGTTGGAAAACCCACATGAGGACCGGGGACCTCAACCATCCACATCCCTGTCACAGTGTCCTTCTGGGGGAGTTCCCGCTGCCTACAGGGTTTTCAGGGATGACTTGGAGTAGCTGTCTCTTGAGGGGGCACCAGCTCTTGTGAACCCACACGCCCACACCTTCGGTCTCAGTGGAGCCCAGAAGAGCAACCGCGGGTCTGCTCTGGGAGAAGGCAGCAGGACCACAGAGCAATGTGGGACAGGGCAGCAGGGATGGCTTCTGAACAGGCTAGCCCTGCACGCTACACCTGAAGGTTGGGTCAAGGCACGTGTGCGTTGAGAACCCATCCGTGGGGACTCACCCAGCTTCCCCGCAGCAGCTGGGAGAGGCACTGGGCATGTTTGTCTGGATCCCAGAGTGGTACACGCATGAAGGCGAGACACTAATCTCTCCTGCCATGCTGTGAGGAAGGACTGCCCCGTGATGACAAGCTCGTGTCAGCTTGCCCAGCACATCCATGCTTCTTCTGCAAGACTCCTTGCCCCAGTGGTCTCCTGGGGAAGGCCAGGAGGGTTGCGACACCAGTGCAGCCTTCTGCCCTGCAGGAAGCCCTGGAACATGAAGGCCCCCTGCAGGCTGGGGGAGTACTGGCCAGGAGCAAGGTCGTCCGGGCCCTGACAGGACAGAGGACTCCAAGGTTTTCAATAGGACACAGCCTGGCTCGTCCCGTGCCAGGGAGGGGTCCGGAGCCACCTCAGCTCACTGAAGGAGAGGAAAGGAGCCCATCTGGTCACTGCCCCAAGGTAACCAGGCTGCCTGGGCTGGAGGGCGGCTGGCAGGATGGGTCCCAAAGGAAGCAGGCATATGCCTAATGGTGCCATACTTGCTGCCAACAAAAACAGCCACTCATTAGGAGCAGACACACAGAGAGATTTATGTACTAAAAGAGCGCTTTCAATGGGATCCCTGGAGTCAAATGTCATAAATAGTTGTTAATTTGGGCCTGTTTTCTAAAAATTTAATGCCTGCAGAAAATCTATTTGGATCTCAGAAATGCAATAATGTCTCGAGGAAGATGGCCGGGAGGACAGTGGCCATGGGGCAACTCGGGGGCCAAGGCTGCTTGGTGTCTGTGATGAGGGCCAATTAACGGTGCGCTCCACCCCTGAGTGAGGCCCCTGCAGCCTGGCTGCCCCCTTGGGCCTAGGCCTAGCTGCCCCATCAGACCTGGCCGACCCCTCGGACCTGGCTGCCCCCTCATGGGGCCCTGGCTGCCCCCTGGGGCCTGGCCGCCCCCTCTGGCCTGGCCGCTCCCTCTGGCCTGGCCGCTCCCTCTGGCCTGGCCGCCCCCTGGGACCTGGCTGCCCCCTCGGACCTGGCCGCCCCCTGGGGCCTGGCCGCCCCCTCGGTCCTGGCTGCCCCCTGGGACCTGGCCGCCCCCTCGGTCCTGGCCGCCCCCTCGGACCTGGCCGCCCCCTCAGACCTGGCCGCCCCCTGGGGCCTGGCCGCCCCCTCAGACCTGGCCGCCCCCTGGGGCCTGGCCGCCCCCTCGGGCCTGGCCGCCCCCTCTGGCCTGGCCGCCCCCTCGGGCCTGGCCGCCCCCTCTGGCCTGGCCGCCCCCTCTGGCCTGGCCGCCCCCTCTGGCCTGGCCGCCCTGCTGGCCCTGGCTGCCCCCCCTCTGGCCTGGCCGCCCCCCTCGAGACCTGGCCGCCCCCGGGCCGCCCCCTCAGGCCTAGCTGCCCTCTTGGGCCTGGCTGACCCCTTGGACCTGGCCGTCCCCTGGGACCTGGCCATGATGGAAACTTCCTCTCAGTCTTACATGTGATCTCTGTGGATAGGTGGCCCTCGGATGTCTCCTTTGCCCTCCTGATGAAAGTGGTGAATTATCACGGTGACCATCTCATCACATGGTGCTGTCACTCTGGTAAAACTTGAGCTGTTCCTGGTCAGGAGGCAGGAGGCCCAATAAGCTTGTCCTGTGCAAACGCCACGGAGCCCATGCTCTCACGTGGCCGAGCCCCAGTAATGATATCTTGGGGAACCGCGTGGGGGTGGGGGGACCTTCGAGGGGCTCACCCAGCCTCCTGCCCACTGCTCTGGCTCTTCTGGGGTGTTCCAGCCCCCACAGAGTTCAGGTCGGAGACGGAAAGAAGGCTTCTGTGATTCCGCAGCCACCTTAGCCCAGTAGAGCCCCTGTGGAGCATCGTGGTGGGTCTGCCGCATCCGGCCCTCCCCTCCCTGCAGGCCACGGGGTGGGCAGGCCATCTCTGAGTGCAGATGGACAGACAGAGCTGCTTTTCTACAGCCCTCAACCGGCACCCAGACACCTGCTACCCCATTTGAAGCCTGTCTCTTTCCACCCCAGTAAGGGGCTGCCTCGGTCACCCCGGAACATTCACCAGAGTCCACAGTAGGGGTTGTGGCCTCAGGCTGTGGTCAGTCCCATGCAGGGCAGCCCCACCTGTGGCCTGAAGACAAAGGTGCTGTCACCCCAGGGACAGTGGGCTGGCTCAGCTGCATGGGCCTCAGCCATTCACGCCATAGACCCTCCCGGCCAAGGGCCGCAGGCCTCAGAGTGAAAACAGTCTCCAATTTCAAACCCAACTGTGTCCACTCAGCCCCTGAGGGCTCCGGGCTGTGCCCAGGGCTGTTCCCCGAGTGGGATCTGAAGTCTTATTGGAGCTCAGTCCTGTCTGTCACCTGGACTGCTCTGCAGAGCAGCCCCACCCCACACACTGCTCCCGCATGTCTCCCCTATGGACCTGGGGCCATTCCGAGATGCCCAGCCGAGCCTGGACCGCACGAAGTCGGGGTCAGCTGTGGGACCTCCCTCAGGGACCAGAGCAGTTTCATAGGTAGAGCCAGGGGACCCCATCGAATCTGGGGCGGAGCAGAGCAGATGCCTCGGACGCCGCCTCCTCTGCTGAATCTGAACCGGGAGTCGAAGCTGTCGGACGCTGGCGTCGGAGGGGATGCTAAGAGTCCTCGGTTGGTTGTCATGTCAACTCCTTGCAGATGCATCCCCAACTCTGGGCTCTGATGAGAGGTCCCCAGGGGAGAGGCCCGGGTCCAGGAGGCAAGAAAGGTGAGGGTAGAGGGACAACTCCTGCTTCCTGTGCCCCCCAGTCAGTGCTGGAAACAGTCCAGGGACCCCGACTGGATGGGTGCAGAAAGGGACAGGTAACCAAGAGAAGAGACAGGAAACAGAAAATCGGTTGCCTTGGAGCCTCGTGGCCTTTCCCATGCGGGAAGGAGCCACTTCTTGTTCACGCGTGGGTCCCAGGGAGATGCTGAGCCTGCTGTAGCTGGAGCCCTTTACGGCGGGGACACTGAGTTCATTATCCACATTTCTCTTTTTCAGAGAGAGAAAGCAAGAGGGACAGAAAGATAGAAACATCGATGAGAGAGAACATCAATTGGCCACCTCCTGCATGCCCCCCACTGGGAATCAAGCCCACAATCTGGGCATGTGTCCTGACCGGGAATCAAACAGGAACCCTCGGTCCATGGGACGACGCTCAGCCACTGAGCCACACCAGCCGGCTGTCCGCAATCTCTTACACCACAGCTTCTGTAACGAGGGTCGGGCTGTGCAGGTATTCAGTGGGCTTGAAGCAAACCTATACCATCACCAGTCTTTTGAGATCGTTCCTCACTTTGCACTGGGATCGCGGTCACCCCAGACACGGGACTCTCCTCCTGCAAAAACACAGAGTTGATAAAGCAAAGAGGTGAGGGCCGGGAGTCACGTTTTGGTATCAGCTAAATTGGTGGGGGGCCGACGCTGCTTCTAGTGGTCCCACAGAACCGAGGGTGACTTCCAGTGTGGCTGAGGGTCACTGAAGATGGCCATGTGGCAGTGGACAGGACAATGCGACCAACCAGGGCTTTTAAATTTATTTTTATTGATTATAGAGAGAGAAAGGGAGAGGAAGAGGGAGATAGAAACATCGATGAGAGAGAACATCGACTGGCCGCATGTGCCCTGACCAGGAATCAAACCAGCGGCCTCTTGGTGCAGAGTTGATGCTCACCCACTGAGCCACACTGGCCGGGCCCAACCAGGGCTTTAATTTCTGGAGAGCAGGTGAACCAGCACCGCCCTGAGCTGCCTGCCCACTTCTCCACAGGGCCCGCTTCTCTGAGGGTCCTGCTCCCGGGAATACATACCCTCTGTGGGGCCCGGCAGGCAGGCGTGGGCCACTTTGTTCTGTCCACCTGTCCTGACCACGATGCCGGGAGAACGAAGGCTGAGGGTCGCTGTTAGTCGCACAGTGATCTGCCCTGTGATTTGGAATGGAGGTCATTGGCTCAGCCCATGGCTGGTATAGGGACCCCTGTGTTTAACAGAGTTAATTCGAAGCCCATCCAAGGAGCCCATCCAATGTGGTGAAGGAAGCCAAGGGGTCCCGGTTAGGCACAGGGGTACAGTCAGAGAGAGAACAGCCTGATGCAGGAGGAGCGGCTGGGGAGAGAGAACCTGAAGCTTGTTTAACGAGCGTCCATTATGTCACTGACCCTGAGGGGACACTGTCCATCTGCCAGGCAGGCAGGGAGCTCCTGGTCGATGTGGGTACACAGCCCCACCATCCGACCTAAGAACACACTCCTGTTTCTTTCTGAAGAGAGGCCAGGTCACAGGTCCCAGGCGACAGAGGTGGCTCTTTGGCACTGAGAAATCAGGGTGGGCTGCATGCAGGTAGCTGTCCAAGGAGGACCCGGAGTTCTGAGCACACGCTGTGTGTGCAGATGGCCGATGGGGAGGACACAGCGCTGGGGAGGACGCGGTGTCCAGCAGGCCGCTTCCCAAGCCCGTCCCTGCCCCTCCATTGTTCACAGCCCTGTGCCCACCATTTGCCTTATGTTCATCTAACTTCTCGAGAACCCAAAAGGAGAGAGAGCGGCCATTAATATTTTTATATAAATATTTTATGCTTGAGGGCATACCCTTGCTGTGATTTATGAGCAATGATTAATAATAACTCATTTAATGTAATCTCACATGAACAAATATGAGGAGACAAGATGAAATTAAATTTCTTTCCCAGGAAAGGCAGCTGTGAAGGTCAGCACCCCCGTGGGAACTCAAGCAACACCCCACCCCCAGTGTCCAAGGTCTCCCACCCCCACACCAAGTCCTAGCGGTAGAAGGAGCAGCTTTATACTCTGTCCTGAAGTTGAGTCTGCATGTCTGGTATTGGGTGCCCCCTCCCTGTGAATTGGGGTGTCCCTGCCCATGGACCAGGCCATGGGGGGACTGGGGCACTCGCTCAGAACAGTGGTGTTTCTGGCCCCGGCGCCCTGGCCCGCTGTGAAGGGCTGGGCCAGTGACCAGTTAGCAGGTCTCAATTCCTCCTGCAACCTGTGTGGAAATGACCAGTTTCCAGCCACAGCCTCCACCTGGGACCTCCCCAAGCACAGCTCTGCCAGGTTGCAGAGCCACACCCCAGAATGGGGTGTGCAGCCCCCGGGGGCCTCCCCAAGCCCCGCCAGGTCTCGTTGGCACCATGGACACCGTCACAGGATGGAGGAAGGGCGTCCTCCTGGGGCCGAGCACTGAGAGCCAACATGAAGTGCCCGTCACACGGTGGCCGTCTCCCCACGGGTCTGCCGTCCGGGGCCCTGCAAAGTCACTCAACGCCTCAGCACCCTGGTGACTGCGCCAACCCAGGAAGAGGGGACGGTTCTGCTCAGATGGAACGTCTTGTGGCCCTAAGTCCTTTCCCTCAGACTGCACCTTAGGTGCCCCCCCAACATCACAGGTGCCCCTGCTCATGATGGGCTGGCTTTTTTCACACAGGTGGGCACATCTGCACCCACCGGAGCCTGTGTCCTCTGCCTCAGCATCCCTTCAGCGCCCCCCCCACCGGGCACATTCTGGCACTTGGGGCCGTTTCCTGCTCTCATCTCATCGTGGGCTCATAGTGTGTCCTAGACCACCCAGGGCCCAGTAGGTCACACACATGTGGAGCCACTGGGGTGCTGGAACCGTCAGGAGCGCCCTGCACCTCAGAGGGCCCTGCAGCCAGCATTTCTCATGCATCAGCCACGTGTCAGCCACATATCAGCCACGCATCAGCCACTCATCCCTCAGCACCCACGCATTCTCTGTGCGAGGGGCTGGGGACGACCGACCTCGGGGTCCTGGCACACTGTGTCCCGGTGTCTGTCTGGGAGCAAAAGTTGAGAGAATCTTCCTTTTCCAAGGGCTTCCTTTAAGCAGACCGCTTGCCAACATTACTGTTTCCTGCCCTTAACAACTCTTCTCTGAACAGTACTAACCGTGCTCCACTGAGTCCGTCCATGCGTTCAGCATCCGTCCGTTGGTCCAGCCAGTACTTGGTGAGCGTCCACTGCCTCTCAGGCGTTCTGATCAGGACGGGAGGCCAGCGCCCAGCAGACCCAGAGCGGTGGTCCCCTCGCCCGGCTGGCGGCAGCGTCACCAAGCACGGCTGTGACCCTGGACGGCCACCCCCACCGGCACTGGAGGAGCCACGCCTGCAGCTCAGCCTGTGGTCAGAAGGTGGTCTGGTCACCGCGGCCGCCACCTGCACATGGGCGCTGAGGCCTGCAGAGGGGTGTGGTGGCCGGAAACCGGTCCCGGCACAGTGGACATGCCGCAGGGAGGGCTGGCCGGAGCTCCCGGCGGCGCAGACGAAGGTGTCCGCGGAGACACGGCACCGGCAGTTCTTAGCCAGAGGGACCCAGAGAATCGGGCCGGGAGCATGAAGCCGTCCGAGGGACCCTGGGGTCTGTCCACAGAGGGGTGGTCCCCAAAGACGTCCCGGCCCACTCCCCAAACCTGCGGCCGTGCTGGTGACAGGCAGGTGACAGGAGAGTCAAAGGTGCCAGTCAGCCACCTTGAAAGAGGGGGCGCGTCTGAGCCCCGAGCCAAGGAACCGGGCGCCTCGAGAGGCCGAATGGCCGGGACAGATGTTTCCCGGGGCCCCAGCAGCAGCGGAGGCAGGTCAGGTGACCTGCACAATCACAGCACTTGGGTTCTTCTAAGCCACTAACTCCGTGATCATTCGCTGCACGTTGACTGGAACCAACACCGGAACATTCCCACGTTTGTGTCACGTCCTGGGGACACAGGAGGAGCCCCGCTGCGGCTCGGGCTGAGCGTCCGCCATGCACTGAGAGGCCCTGGTTCGAGTCCCGGTCGGGACACGTGCCCGGGTTGTGGGCTCGTCCCCAGCAGGGGGCGTGCAGGGGGCAGCCGATCAGTGGTTCTCTCTCATCCATGTCTCTATCTCTCCCTTCCTTTCCCTCTAAATAATCAATAATCTATATGTATTTAAGAAGTGACACGGAATGAATCTCCACGTGTTTGATGATTCCACGTGACGGGAGCACTGCGTGTGTCATTGGGAGAAATTCTGTCTCGCGTGTGGCACATAAGTAACCGATGACACCTTCGAGCCGGTGAATCCGTCGCGGACGGCACCTCGGTCACCCAGCCTCCCGTTTTCAGACACGGGAAGTGAGGGTGTGAGGAGGGCCAGGTCCCGTTCCTCAGTTACCCCAAGCCTGCGTCTGCGAGGCACCCTCTGGCCCGAGAGGCTGTGCCCAGACCGGGAGGGCATCTGGGGGACTTGGACTCTAAGCCACAAGGTCCCCAGGCCGTGGGCCCATCCTGGCTGTTCGGCCCCGGAAGAGGATGGTGGTGGCCCAGCTTTGTCCCCCAAGGTCAGCCTGGTGTCCTGACCCCGCCGCACTGGACGCTGGGCCAGTGCCAACCTTGAGAGGTCAGGTGTTGGTGTCCACCTGCCGGACCTGGGAGTGGAAGCCCTTGGGGTGTTTGGCTGGGTCCCCACAGCTGCTTTCTCTGCGAGACCCAGGTGCACGTGTCAGTTCACACCTGCAATTCAGCAGCAATGACCCTCCTGGAAATAACTCTCGCAAAACTGTCACTTAGGAATCTTTATGACCGGGGCTGTCCATCTGTCTTCCGATCGGGTCAGCTCTCGGCTCCTGGTGAGAAAGGGCTTTCAGAAAACCTGCAGATCCATCACTAACTCCCTGTCTCCCCTGCTGAGGACAGAACTGGACGAACCCCAAGGGGGAAGGAGGGAGGGGCAGGTAGCTGGGGTCTTCTCCCGCCACGACCCTCCACCCCGGGACCCCCAGAAGCAGGCTCTGTGCGCTGCTTGTCTGGGGTGGGCGGGGCAGGGGGAGCCCTCAGAACCGGCCCTGGACACCCGAAAACCCAGGCGGTCCCTGCAGGGCATCTTCTGTGGGGATGAGGCCCCACGCTGTGCCCTAGATGGAATCGAGACCGCGCCTCGATGTGGGGTCCGCTGTCTCTGGGGGGAGACGCACTGAACCGGGCAGACCAAGCACAACACTGAAAACAATCTGGCGAAAGCGTGAAGGGCCGTGTGCCCCTATGGACGGCTAGGCCGAGCCTCCGTGAGGGTGGCACTTTTCTGGGGACATAGTTCGCTCCAGACGGAGGATCCAACCTGGTTTCACCCCCTATCCTGACACCCCCACAGCCGTCCATGCCGCCCTGTACCGGGCGGGAGTGACCGAGACTGGGCCCCTGCAAAGCGGTGAGGCCTGGGCCAGTGGAGGCAGAGTCCTCCGGCCACGGCAAGCTCAGGGGCAGGGACGGGAAGGCCAGCGGAGCCTGCTCCCCCTCTGGATCTCCATGTCCGCCGGGGGAGGATGGGCAGGGACAGGAAGGCCAGCCGAGCCTGCTCCCCACCCCCCTGGATCTCCCTGTCCGCCGGGGGAGGCGGGGCAGGGGGGACGGGACGGGAAGCTGGTTTCACAGAGAAGGCGGAGGAAGGGACATAGAGATGGGAGGCAAAGGGAGCACTGCAGTCTGGGGCGGAGCCGAGAACCCCACCTAGGGCCCCATGGAGAGGAGGAAGAAAGAGGGAGCGAGACTGGGAACGTAGGGAGCAGGACCCCTCGGGGACATTCCCAGGAGCCAGGACCGCAGACAGCACGGTGGCTTCGAGCGTCCCCTGCGCACACGTGACGGACGGAGACAGGCGTGTGCTTGCAGGTGGCGTGCTCCCCTCGCTCCCGCGCGTTGACTCAGGGATGAGCATCTCTCCAGCTCCGAATCCTGGGGTGCGCGGCCGTGACGGGTCGGAGAGACTCGGAGAGCGTTGGCACTTAGAGGGGCCCTCCCGCGAGCCTCCCGGGGAACTTTATCCCACGACCGTTTCGAGCCGGTTCTGCGGGGAGCTGTGGCTTCATAACCCGAGATTTATGGGTCATTAAGCTCCGGCAGAACACGGCCATAAATAAGCAGTAAGTGCCCAGCGCTCCGGCGGGCTCCGCAAGGGGAGATTAGAGAGGGTGTGGAGAGGGGAGCTAGGGGGGCCCTCTCCCGGCGCTGGGGGGCTGGTGCCCACAAAGCTCCCAGGAGGCCGGTCAGATTGCTACAGAACAGGGCCGAGGACCCCAAGGGCCACGGGAGATGCCGAGCAGCTGGCCACCGGGTGAGGCTGTCACGTCTGCCGAGCATCAGGAAGTGGCATCCGCGCGCTGCGTCTCCCCGGAAGTCAGGTCCAGGCGACAGGGATGCTGAGCCCCAGGCCCTGCACTGGCTCCCCAGAGGGTGTTCCCCTACTCAGGACTCTGCGTTGCCACAGAGACTCCGCTTGAAGTCGCTTCAGGAAAAAGCAGGTGTCGACACATCAGACATTTTCCAGAAGAAAGAAACAAGCCCCAGGAATGGGACATGTTGACCTTCGCGAGTTCTCGGTAAGTTCTAGGTGCCGGTCCTTTGTCAGACTTGTGATCTGAAATGTTTCCTTCCTGTCCGCCCTTTGCCTTTAAACGCTTCACGTGGGTTTTTGCGGCGTCAAAAAAAACAGCGTTTTCATGAACTCCGACCTGTCCATTCTTCTTGTGTGGGTCACGTTTCCGGCGCTAAGTCGGGGATCCGCTCTTTCGTCCCCGATCCCCAACACTGTCCCCGCGTTTCTCTGAGGTTTGTAGATTTCCACTTACTGGAGTCCGCGGACCGTTCTGAAGCCGTGTTCGGGCCAGGCGAGAGGTCGAGGTCCGGCCCGTTCTCTGTGTCTGTGCGCGGCAGCTGCCCGGCAGGTTTGAGGGGCTCGCCTTCCTAACCCCTGCGCGGCTCGCTGGTGCCAACCGTTCTTCCCCTGGATGGAAGCGTGACGGCCTTTGTCCGTGTGGGGACCGATCCTTCTGCCCTTAACAGCACTGCCTCCAGGAGCCGGCAGTGCTAGAGGTCGTTTCGATCATCACACACGATCCACGAAACCACGAGAAGCACCGTCCTCTGTACCCACAGTCCATGCTCCTCTGCTCTCTTCTCTCTCCAGATGCTTCGCGAGGCCTCGTTCACCCACTCCTTCCGGTGGGAGTGTCCTCTGTCCACGCGGGAGGAGTCTGTCCAGTCCCACGACTCCTCCTCCACCTGAGAACAGCTCACTGCTCCGCCCACCAGGGAGCGTCCTTGACGGACAGTCTCCCCTCCTGCCATTCAGTTTGGTTTTTACTTACAGCCGACATGTCATGTCCTGGCTGCTTTTTTTTTTTTTTAATGTGTTTTTATTGATTTTTCAGAGAGAGGGAGGGAGAGAGAGACAGACACATCGATGAGAGAAACATCGATCGGCCGCCTCCTGCACGCCCCCCCCTGGGGATCGAGCCTGCAACCCTGGCACGTGCCCTGACCGGGAATCGACCCGGGACCTCTCGTCCATGGACGACGCTCAGTCCACTGAGCCACACCGGCTGGGCTCTCTGGGTGCTCTTGGCACTCTCTCTGTCGGCAGGTTTATTACGAGGTGAGCAGAAGTGGGGTTCTCTGGGTTCATTCGGTTCGGGCTTTGCTGGTCTTCTCCCATCTGTAGGTTTATGTCTTTCACCAAATGTGGGGGTTTTCACAATTATCCCTTGGAGGGCTCGCTCTTCTCTCCCGAATTCTGACGCTGTGAACGGGAGGTGCGTTTGCTATGCTGTAGGTCCCGGAGGTTCTGTGCACGTGTGTCTCGGTCTTTCCTCGTTGTTCAGACTGGGGTGGCTCTGGGCACATGCGCCCTGACCGGGCATCGAACCGGGGCCTCTCAGTCCGCGGGACGGCGCTCCACCCGCTGAGCCCCACCAGCCAGGCCGTTAGTGTGTTATTTCTAGTCCCACAATTTCCATCTCATGCTTTTCTCGGACGCCTGTTCATTGGCTGAGATGGTTCTTGCTTCTTCCCATGTGTTTCAGGAGAATCGGCAACTGTCGATGCATTTTTCGGACCACTGCGTTGAAACCGTGTCACGATTCCAGCGCCGGGGCCAGGCTGGTGCTGCTGTCCGTGAGTGCCCTTGTCCCCTTCAGGCTGCGGCTGTCCTGGCTCCTGGCCTGACTGGAGGCTTGCCGGTGGGCTGCGGACACGCTGCCCACTGTGCCGGGAGACTCTGGGTCCCACTTACACCCGGGATTAGCAGGGGGTCACCCCTGGATTAGCAGGGGGTCGCCTGTTCACTTCGATGCCTGGGGCCTGGCGTACTCTGTGGGGCTGCAGTTCCGATGACCAGCGTGGTTTCTGAAGTCTCTGTGACCTGATCTGTGGCTGCTTGGTTCGTGTGGTGCTTGGAGGCCCCAGCTGGTCTCTGCTGGACCCGCCGGAGGGGCTGATGGGGTTCCTGCCGACCTGGCCCCCGAGCGTCCCTTGTTGGGAGAGGAGTCTCAGGATTCCCTGGCCGGGAGTCATTGTGCCCCCGGCCTCCGGTGTCCCGGGCTCCCTGCCTATGGGGGGAGGGGGACATCTCAGGGACCACGAGGCCGCCCCATGTTGTTGGCGTGGCCCCTCTGGTCACTGCACCCCGCTTCCCTGTCTCTCCAGGTTGAGCGGGGGAGAGCCTGGGCCTGGTGGGGAAGGGGGTGTCTCCCCGGACACTTACTTCGGCAGAAGTTTCCAGCGGATGCCCTTGGCATTGGCTCCGGGCTCACCTGGCGATGAGGGGACTCCTGTTTGGCCCAGGGGAGAAGTGCCACCTGGGCCCCTGGGGGACGGAGCCGCGGGCCCCTCTCCTCCGTGGAGGGGGGGCAGCAGAACCTGCCGCCGTGCCGCCTCCCCTCCATGGGTTCCTGACCAGGCTGCCTTCCCCTGGCCGCTCCGCAGTCCCTGGCGGTCGCCTCCGGCCTTCATGCCTGGCAGCGAGGCGTCCTCTCCTCCGGCCCGACGCTCTCGTGGTTCCCGCGGGCCCACCTCTTCTCCGACAGCGCGACCCACTCAGACTCTCCCAGGGTCTTCCCTCGTCCCTCCCTCCGTCCAGCGACACAGCCACCTGGCCCCTGGCTCGGCCCCTGTCTTCAGATGACCTCAGCCTCTGCAGCCAGAGCCGTCAGCTCCGGACCTGTGCCCCCGCCGCCCCCTGGGCAACCTGGCTCATCGATGGCCACCACCCAGGTGTCCAGACCAGAAACGGGCGTGGCGTCCGAGTGGCCTCCCTCTGCAGCCCAGACACAGTGCTTTAGTCCCGGCCCCTCTCACTTCCCAGCCACGACCCCACCCGGGCCCACCGTCCTCTGCCCACCTCGCGGACAGCCTCGCCCTCCGACGGCGGCCCCAGCGGGCCCAGGAGGGGACGCTCTTCCCCTCGGTGTCAGACAGTCTCTGGGTCTCGGGACCCTCACGAAGAGCCCGGCCTGGGACAGGTTCTCAAAGTGTCTGCAGGAAAGGAGTCTCTGGACCCGAAGGACCACAGGGCAACTTCACTGCAGAACGTGGGTTTGTATACCAGCCTCACCCCGGAGGGGAGCCCGCCGCTGGTGGCGAGACCAGAGTTCGCAGCAACACAAACCTTGCAGGTGGCGTGACTTCCCGAGTGTGAAGTAGGGCAGGTCCGAGACTCTCCGCATGGAACTGCTCTCAGGAGGGAGAGGGACACACACGTCCACCATGCTCTGCCTTAGCGACCGGCCCGTGTGGGCAGCTTGGAGTAAGAGGGGACGCGATGCACCACGCCTCCCGGGACAGTCTTGCCGGGGGGAAGAGGCTGAGCATCTCCTGAGCCGGGAAGCCCCCCTGTCACCCTCTCCGTACCTGTGACCTCCGCCCTTCAGCAGGGTGCTCCCCCGCACACTGAGGGGCGCAGTTGACTTTCCTGCCGGGAGTTCACTAGGCTGGTGCCATCCTGTGGCCCATCAGTCCCCGAGGCTGTGACTGTGACCGAGGCCAATCTGGGGCTCCTGCTGATGACAAGGTCCCCCGCTCCCAGTGAGCGTGGGCACAGGCCCTGGGGCACAGCCCTCTGCAGACACACCCCGCACACCCTCCGCCTCCAAGGGGTGAGCCTCGGGCAGCTTTGTCCCAATAAAAGGTTCCTCTCTGGCTGGAGCTGGCGGGAGATGAAGATGCCCTGTGTGTCCATATTGAGCACCTTCCCTGGGCTCTGCGCTGGGGCATCTCTGCTGACCTGGGGCCCTGGGACCCTCCCACAGGTGCACAAACTCTGAAACCTTCAGCGCCCACAGCGAGCCTTGTGGGGACAGGAGGCGGGCGAGCCCCTGGCACAGGAGGAAGGCGCAGAGGGCTGGTGGCGGGCTCGGGCGAGTGGAGAAGGTGCCCCTGACAGTCCACTCTCTGGGCAGGTTCCCAGGGGTGACCTGTAACCCTCGGACCCCCGCCTGGCCAGCAGGAAAGAGGCGGGGACCAGAGGCAATGTCTGGTGTTGAAGTCCACGCTGCTGGCCCTGCCCAGGAATGGCAGAACCTGCAGACAGACAGAAGACTCGGAGCCCGCCCTTCCTTAGGGGCAGCCCCTCACTGTGCAGCCTACCTGGACCCAGACGCCGCCCCGGCGTGACACACCCCCCGCCATGTCCCCACGGGGCAACTTGGAAAAGCCACTTTGCTTTCCTGGGCTCCGTTGCTTCTGCTGTAAAAGGAAGTTAATGATACTAGTCGGGCAGGTAGGTGGCTGTGAGCACGAGGGGGGGGGGAGGGGAGACCGAGACAGACAGAGCGAGACCTTTATTTAGGAGGATTCTTTCCTCCCATCCTGGGCCCAGCACGGGGCTCACGACAGGGGACCTAGGTGAGCTCAGTAGTCAGCACGGGCCAAATTAAGTCCTAATCATAACAGCTTTTGTCTCTGCTGATGTTTTGTATTATATGACAATTCCTGCAAGATAATTGATTTCATGGCTTGATTTCATTCCTCGCCCATCGTGTCGAAGACATAAACACGTAATGAGATTGTTGTCTAATGCTCACCGAGATTAAACACCGGCGGCGAATTGGGGATTAATCAGCCCTGCTTCCCTCCTTAGATTCCCCACAGCACACAGGGCAGCCCGCCCCCGGCAGGTGTGTGGCCGCCACCTGAGGGGCGGGGGTGACCCCAGGAGGACGCGGGGAGCAGCGGGTGTGCCAGGCGCTGGCCTTCTCCGGCCCCACAGATGTCCTGCTTGGTACGCTGGGCACCGGCTGGACTGTCCCAGGAAGACCCAGCTGCTGGCTCCTGCTGCCCTTCTGCAGGAAGGCGTCCCGCTGGGCCCGGGCACCAAGGTTCCCTGGCAGCAGCCCGGGGCGGGGTTTGTGGAGGGAGCGGGGAGCTGGGAAACCTGGAGCAGGGGGTCGAAGGCGGTGGAGAGGGTCTCCCAGCCCTCCAGATGCCCCCCCCCACCGCAGCCCCTGGAGGCCTCCTGTCCGCCCTCCAGAACCTTTGCCAAACCCCTGGGCCTCCTGCTGAGAGCTCAGCCCGGGCCAGGCCGGGGAGGGCCGTCTGGGCCACGGCGCTGCGCGTGGGCGAGTCCTTCATCCCCCGGCCTGTCTCCTCCTGGGGGAGATGGGATGACGATGGACATGCTCTCCAGGGACTGGACGTGAGCTGGGGTGACACCCCCGCCGCTCAGTGTCAGGAGGAAAGGCCAGCACTTATATTACTCCGCCGTCAGTGCCACGGAGCCACATGTGGCATGTGGACACCAACCCACCGATGTCTGCCTGACATTCACGTTAAACAGCACCCTGTGTTTCTGGCAAGCTTCACACACACACATCAATCACACAAACACACACACACAGACACACCCATACACCACACACACCCCACATACTCATTCACACACACTACACACACCACACACACCCCACATACTCATTCACACTGATGCACACACATGCACACATGCACACACCACACACGCATGCACACACACACACACATGCTTGCACTCACACAATGCTTGCACATACACTCACATATGCGCTCACACACATGCTCACACACTCACGCACACTCACACACACGCATACATGCTCGCACACACACATGCACACACAGGCTCAGGACAGTGCCCAGGATGTGTCTCCGGAACCTTGGCCATATTCCTCTGTCCCCAGGAGTCTGGCAGTAGATCCTCGGATGTCTGTCCTCGCTCCCATCCTCCCTAATGGAGACTGACCACAGGAACCCATCCGATATTTTCAAATGACAAATCCGACCCTGACAAACCCCTTCCCAGATCCTGAGATGGATGTCACTGTGCTGGCAGGTCACTGGCTCCTCGGTGAGCCTAGAGGTCCCAGCCCCCCTCCCCTTCTTCTTCTCCTCACCCATCACCTTCCTGCCAAACTGGCCCTCCTGCCACTGTTCCCTCCCTCCCTCCCTTCCTCCCTCACTAACCCTTTCCTCAGCCACTTCCCTGGGGCCGCCCAGGTTCTGGGCAAGACGCCCTCACAGAGCTTAACCCAGGCCCCGCCCACCAGGCCCCGCCCACTAGGTCCCCGCCCACCCAGGCCACCACCCACCAGGCCCCGCCCACACAGATCCCTGCCCACAGGGACCCCCCCTCCCCTGCTCACCCAGGTCCCCGCCCCCTCAGGGTGGTTTTCTAGGAAGTGAGACTCCCCTCGTCTAGAGTATCTGCTTGCTGCCAGTAAAGGTGCTGGGGCTCGGTCCACGTCATCTCACTAACTTTCCCCAACATCACGTGGCTTTATTTTCACCCCTACTTCCCAGCCCAACACACTGACGTGAGCCTACGTCTGGACACCACTCCGCTGGGACTCCAGGACCCCTGACTCACCGTCCCTGTCATTTTCCTCTCGTGTTAATTTTAAAAATAATCCTCATTCGAGGCTGGTGACATCCAACGAAGGGACACGCTGCACAGCTCGCTACGTCCCCAGGACAACCAGTGAGCAAGGCCGCCCGCAGAGTCCCTGCCGTGACCCCGTGCGGCAGTGGCCCGCGTGATCGGAGCCTCCGGCCGAGCGGAACCCGATACAGGGCCTGCCCAGGAGGCACTGGCAGTCTGACTGCCCAGGAGGCACTGGCGGTCTGACCAGCAGGTGGTCTGTAGGGGGGAGGCGGTGAAGGCGCCGCGCCGAGCACAGAGGAGGGGACCCTCAGGGCAGGGGAGGCCAGACAGGCGTCACAGAGAAGGTGGTCGTCCACCAGGGCCACAAGGGCAGCGCAGGCCCCCCTCCGGGAGCTGTGGGCACGCAGGCAGGTGGAAGGTTTGCGGGCGGACTCAGGAAGCCCCTGCAGAGGAGGCCACCCCCAGAACCGCCGGAACAGGGACGTGAGCGTCATCAGACCATGAGTGGGCCTGGAAAGGGGGAGCCAGACATTTCAGAGCCTGTGAGAACCTGGGCCCCACGCTGAGCCGAACATCAGTGTCATTTGGGAGCTTTATAGAAAATACAAGATGCCCTGGCCAGTTTGGCTCAGTGGTTGAGCATCAGCCTGCGGACCAGAGACTTGGGTTCCGTTCCCGCTAGGGGCACGTACCGCAAAAAAAAGAAAATACAAAATAGACCCTAGCACCAGCCACCGCGCCAGGAGTGAACCCTGACTTCGTGGGAGAGGACAGAGGGAGCTCCGGTTTCCAAAGCTCTGCCGGCCTGGACAGCCGTTGGGTTCGGGGACCCCCACAGAGTGAGGTGCTCCCCGGGGGGTGCCCTCACCTACGCAGGTGGCAGGATATTTTGGGACAGGGACCTGCTGTGAGCTGAAGAATGACTCTCCCTGTAGGGCCCCTGCTCTAGACTCTGTCTGGGTCCCTAAGGCCAAGGACCAGGCGTGGGGGTCCCTAAGACCGCTGACGGGGGCTGGTACTGCAGACGGTCAGTCTGATGGTCCGTCTGACAGCCAGTGGGCAGAAGGACCGAGAAGGAGTGATTAGGGAGTGAATGAGTGGGCCCCTCGCCCTTCTCCTCCAGGCGCCAGGCTCACGACCTGGGGGTGTGCAGAGCAGACGGAACCCAGATTTCTGGGCCACCAGGGGCAGGGCTTGGGATGGATAAGTCCACCTGGAAGACGGATCGCCACCTACTCCTTCAGGGAGTTTAATCTAAAAGGCAGACGGAAGGCACATTTAATTTAGTGCTCAAGCCCAGGCGCGTTTGAAGGCCATGTACCTGAGACACAGAAACCGCGGCTACCCCTCCGCAGGGCGCCCAGACATTCCTCCCTCGAAGGCCAGCACACCCACCACTGGCAGCCTGTCATCCAAGGGCCCCTCCTCCTTCAGGGCCTTCACCGGGGTCTCCTCCTCCCCCTCCTGCCCCTCCCCCTTCTCCCCCTCCTCCTTCCTCTCCTCCCCTCTCCTGCCCCTCCCCACCCCCTCCTCCCTCTCCTCCACATCTTCCCCCTCCCCCTTCTCTCCCCCTCCTCCTTCCTCTCCTCCCCTCTCCTGCCCCTCCCCCTCCTTCTCTCCCTCCTCCCCCTCCCCCACTCCTCCTTCTCCTCCACCTCATCCTCCCTCCTCCTTCTCCTCCTCCATCTCCTCCCCTCCCCCCGCCCCCTCCTGCAGGGCAGAGGTCCCTGGGCGGCCTGCCCCTCAACGCTGCAGCTCTGTCCACCCCCTGCTGTGTCCCTCGCAGGAGGAATTGGATCCCAACGGGGAACGAGGTGCAGGGGGCCTGTTCTCAGGGAACTGAAGCTGTAGGGATTTGCAAGCAGGGTGTGGCTGTCCCCATTCCGGGATTAGAGGAGGTGGTTTCTGAGACACGCAGACCTCCCTCTGAAGGTCTGGGGCATGCCTCGCTCCGCCCGGGGCGGCTCCAGGCGGAGGGCCGGGGTTGGGGCTGGTGGATCTTTGCTCAAGTCCCTGGCTTGAGTAGCGGTCATTAAATGATTTACCGGGTGAATTAGTGCATTGATTGACAGGACGCGGCCGCGGACCCGGCAGCTGACACCCGCGGATAATTGGCTTTTTCTCTGATGACTGCCCGCATCGAGTTCCTACCGGGAAAAATCAACCCGGCAGCGCTTTGTTTCAGCCTGGCTTTAATTGGTTGGTAACCCATTAGTCGGGATGGGAGGCCGGTGTCGTGGGTTCAGAGGAAGGTTCTGACCCGGGAGAGGAGCCTTCGCGGGGACAGGCTCGGGCGCCAGGGCCCGCCTCCTGCGTGCAGTCCGTAGCCGTCCAGCACTCCTGTTACCAGGAGGAGATCATTATTGTACGCGTTCTCGTCCAATTTGAATACATCCTTCAGTGTTTTAATATTCAAGCCATGTTTTTGCTGAAGCCATTATTTCCATAAATTCTGAACTGTGTAAAGTTGATCGGAACCACAACCTGTCAAAACTCCTGAGAAGCACCAGCGGCTGCACGGAGGGCTTTGCGGCGGGAGCCTGGGCCGGAGTGGGGCAAGCGGTCTGCAGATGATAAGACGGGCCCTCCGGTGGCCCAGGTGCCCGGGGAGCTCGCCGCGGCGCATCGGCATGACCGTCTCTAATTAACCCCGCACAGAGGGTTATCAAGCACTGAAACCTTATCGGGGGACCTGCCATGCCACGGAGGCGCCCTATTAGCATAGTAACGTTTCAAACCAACGGTGTGCTTGGCATCGGTCCGGTCTGCGTCGTGCCTGTGATGTGGGGCACTGTGGGAAGATCAAACAGCCCAGGAGAAAAAGGAAGACACGCGCTCCCAAGTCTCGCAGCCCAGCCCCCTCTGCGGCACTGAGCCGGCCCTGGGCTGGGACAGGGAGACCTTCTCTGCCTGGTGCAGCCCCACCTTTCTTTCAGAGGCTGCCAGGCTCAGCACCTGGCACGTCTCCTGGGCCAGGCCTGTGCCAGCCACTCGATGTGGGGAAGGCCCAGCCTACCCTCCAGAACCCTGTAGCCTGAGGCCAACCCTCCCCCCATCCCCGCCTCTCCTGCAGGGGGGCTCTGCCTCCGCTGGTCAGAACCTGCTAATGGCCTAACAGACAGCCCCCAGGCTCCGCGACCAGCTCGCAAGCAAGTCACAGCCCCATGCTGGCTACAGCGGGGCCAATGCTCTGCTCCACGTGGTCACTCGGGGACCCAGGCCCCTTTCTCTGGGGCTCCACCCTGCCCGGGAGGCCTCCGTGTGCCCTCTGCACACAGTTGGCAAAGGCAGAGGTGGGGAGCAGGAGAATGCCGGCGGGTCTGGGAGTGATGGACCCTTTTCGGCTGCTGTCTCCCGGCCATCGGTCAGGCACTCCACCGGTGTCTGCGGGGCAGCGTGGGAAATGCGTGTGCAGCAGCCAGGACGTCCTCCCCAATGTGTCTGTCAACACAAACAGGTCCCTGCAAGAGCGAGGCGCGCCCCAGGCGGCTGCTCCCCACCGCGCACAGGAAGGGCGTCCACACCCGTGGCTGCGAATCTCCGTGCGGGTGAATTAGCGACACCACGACTGATGGGGGTGAGACTTCCACCCCACGCAGACACTGTGCCGTGAGTGAGCCGCCCTCTGGGTCACCTCCGCAGAGAGGCTCACGCTCACGGTCGCGGGCTCACGGCGGCCGGTCTGGGGACCAGAGCACTACCTTCCCGGCGGAGCTGTGGTGAGGAGAGCTGAGTTCTCCCTGGGGCGGCCGGGGTCCTGGGTGCCTCACAGACACGGGAGTCGGAGCCCGCAGCACCCCTGGCTGGGCCGCCCTCCCCACACCTGGGGCGATGCCAGGGAAGGTGCAGGGGTGCCCGACACGCGGGAACTGGGGTCTGTTCTCTGTACTGATTACGACCCGTCATCCAGAACCGACAGCTCACAGGGAGGGCAGATCATTAACGTGCTCGGAGAGGACTCCTCAGTTACAGCGCACGGGTCCTGTCGAGGTGAGGGGCACGTCCGCTGTCTGGTAGCACCCAGACATGCCAGAGTCTGCGCTGTTGGGTTCAACTGTGCTTTTGGGGTTTTCAAATATGAAAATGTGGCAGGTGACCGTGTTGGGAACAGAAATCAGCCGGAAAGCGTCCAACAAGGACGAGGATGACGACTGCTGTTACTAGTCGCTATGCAGGGATGTCGCATACGGACGAGGTATTGTTCAAACAGACCTGTAGTGTCCAGTCGGCCCGCCAAGAACAGGTGTGCTCCCAGTTTTGTGCATTAAGGAGCGGGGGACCCCGGGTCAGGAGCGCTGTGGTGTCACAGGGTTGGGCCTGTCGGAGCAGGGCTGGGAGCAGATGTTCCTGGCCTGAAGCAGGGCTGCTTTCTCCCCGGCCGCACGGCCGCATGGCCACACGGTCCTCTGGGGCTGGGACTGGGTGGCCCACCTATTCCTCCGCTCATTCGTTGTCCAGTATGTACTGAGCACCTGCTATGTGGCAGGCAGTGCCCCAGGCACTTGTGATACAAACAAAAGCAAACAGATACATTTCCACAACCAAAGAACTTACACTCGGGTGGCAGAAACAAGCAAGAGACAAAATAAGAGTTCAATGTAATTGATTTCTGTTCTAATTTTTTGTTATTTTTTTTTCTGCTGCTAACTTGCAAAGTTAGGATATGACTAAACCTTACGATTAGATCTTCTGTTTCTAATTTCCTAAGGTGGAAGCTTAGACACTGATTTTTATTGTCTTTCTTTTCTGCTCCAAATGCTATAAATGTCCCTCCCACCACTGCTTTGCCTGCACCCCACATCTTTTGAAAAGTGGTATTTTCATTCAGTGGAAATATTTTTCTTAATTTATCTTGAGATGTCTTCTTTGACGTGCGTGCTATTTAGAAGTGTGTTTAATCTCTAGGTGTTTTGGAATTTCCAAGCTATCTTTCTGTTGATTGCTAATTTAATTCCATCCCTGCCTGAGAGCAGATGTTGCTGGATTTTTATTTTTTAAAATGTGCCAGAGTGTGTTTTATAGGCCACAGTGGTTTGTCTTGGTGTGTGTGTCGTGTGGGGCAGCTTGAGAAAACGTGTGCTCCACGCTGTGGGATGAAGTTGTTCACAGACGTCAGTGGTGTCCAGGAGGTGACGCAGCTGCCCGTCACCATCATGACCTTGCCGACTCCCTGCCGCTACATCGGCCCACTTCTGACAGAAGGCTGTTGAGGCTCCAGCTTCACTAGCGGGTCGGCCTGTTTCTCCCTGTGGCACCATCCCTTGGCCTCACAGACTGACACTCTGTTGTTAGGCACATACACATTCGGAATGATCTTCTTGGAGGACTGGCCCCTGGGTCATTGTGTAAAAAGAAGCTTCAGTTTTAGGCGAGGCGGTTAGAAGTGGCCTTTCAGGAAAGTTGACCAAACAGGTGTGAGAGGTCAGCGAGGAGCCACCCAGCCAGCTGCGGGCAAGCTGACCGACCCGGACAGGCACAGGTGCATCAGCACAGGCTGATGGTATCCCCATTACAATGCGAACCGAGCCCCACTCCCGGGGCTGCACTGACCCCGTGACAAGCCCCTCCTGCTGGACCCACAGGCCTGCAGGATGGAGCCGGCCACCCCCTGGCCCTTGGCTCAGGCCCCTCCCCCTCCTCCCCTAAGCTCCAGCCGCGGAGCCTGCTCTCCGTCCCTCTGACCGTGGGGCTGTGTCCACTGCCCTCGGCTGGAAGACTAGTCGCAACCTGTCCTCCGGGCTGTGTTTCCACCCTCCTCCTCTGAGCAGCCCACCTGGTGAGCGCATCTCCCCATTTGCTACGCCCCCCCCACACACACACACTGTCTTTCCTTCCAGGAACCGCGGGCTTGCAATTGCCCTGAGAACCAGGAAGCCTGTTTTCTGGCTTAGCCCACAGGGCGAGGAACCCTCAGCCCTCAGCGTGGGTGTCTGGGTGAAGGAGTGCACGGGGCCTGGGAGGGATCGCCCCGGGACTGCTCTGGGTGAATGTCACCCCGCGGAGGCAGGTGCTCAGAGGGCTCGGCCACTAGGAGTAGCGGCCGGCATAATCTGCCCACATCTTGCCCCTCCAAAGCAGGGCTGCTGCAGGGTCCGAGGGGACCACCCCGAGCCGGGACCCCACCATGGTGACAGGCGCATCCATCTGAACGCCCCGTACGTGCCGTCTGCCCCACCTCGGGCGTCCACAGGGCTCAGTGCAGGGAAGGCTCTGCACCTGGTCTGCGGCAGGAGAGCCCCTGCCTCCCAGCCGCTCCATCTTCGTGTAATTCAAAGCCGAGCCCTGCAGATCCGCAGGCTGGGCGTCCTCCCGGGAAGCCTTTGGAATGAGAAGAAAGGGCTTCCTCTCAACCCTGAGTTCAAGAGATGGCCGAGGCTTTTAATTTGGTTTGATTGATTCAATAGCCTGCACCCCGGGAGCCGCGCTCCTGATGCCGGAAGCTCTTCTTTCCGGAAAAGCCGGCTGCGGGGCTGAGCGCTCGGCTGGAACAATCCCAACCGCTGTCTCCCCTCCCGCTGGCGGCCCCAGGCCCTGTGTGCAGGGCGGAGCCTGTGCCGGGCGGAGGGAGCCTGTCCGGGTGCTCACCTGCATCAAGAGCCCGCCCTCCCCCATCAGTGCTGCAGCGGGGCCTCTCCTCAAGGGGTCTCCCTGGGCTCTCCCCTCCGCCCCCACCAGGAGGAATTTACCACGGGGTCTCCCACGGTGCTTGCACCTCCTCCTGGACGCCCTTGGGGACTCATCCCTCCTCTGTACACAGACCACTAGCACATCTGCACGACATCCCCACTGGCCTAGGCCGGTCACGTCCCCCCTGTCACATCATCCTGGTGGCCCAGTCTGACCCCGGAGCCCAACACATCCTCGGCAGGAATCAGGAGGCGTGGGGCCTGCAGATGGACGTACCAGCATGGCTGGGGGAGCCCAGGGATGGGTCAGTGAGGGGAAAGCAGGCTGGACCCAGCTCCGTCCGCGCTATACCCCTCCTCCTGGCGGGGACACCTGCTCACACGGTCACGCCCCCCGTAACTGATAGCCACGTCTATGTCCCGAGCGCCTCCTCCATGCGGCACCGCCTTAGCGGGCGCTCACGACCCCAGGACCTCACAGCAACTCTCCCTCCATGACACACGGGATAAATGAAAGCGACTTAGGACTTCATGGTGTTACAGAGCAGCTTCTCCTGCCAGAGGGCTTGCTTCTCCCCGCGGACAGCCAGCGGGTAGCGTGGTGCCTGGGGCAGGCTGTGTGTGTGCCCCAGACGACGCCCCTGCCTGCTCATCCCCCGTCGGCACCGCACTGTGCTTCCTGTGACCTTTTAATAAATAATCATGACCGTAGGACGGATCCCTCTCTTATTTTTATCTCTTACTGTTGTCCTGGCCTTTTAGTCATTTGCTTCCTGTTCAGATTTTGGGGTGAATGGGTCCTCCGAGGTGAAAAAAAGAATATGTTAGAGGTTTAATTTGAAGTCACTGAATGGGTATTTTCCTTTGGGGAGCAGTGTTGTCTTTAGATGTTGGGGATAACCGCCCAGGAACTCGGTGTACATCGAGAATCTATGCAAGACCTACTTTAAGTTTTTTAGTGAAAGTTTATTATTTTCATTAACTAGGCCTTATTAATGTCGGTAGGCTGATCACTAAGTAGCTTGCTTTGCATTGCATTTAGAATCATCATAATTGCTCACTGTGCTAGGGTTCTCCAGAGGAGCAGAGCCAATGGGATGCACGCATCCCTCTGACAGAAGATTTACTACTGCAGTCGGCTCGTGGGTGTGGAGACGGAAGTCCCAGCCTGCAAGCTGGCCCCCGGCAGCCACGGGACGCTCCCTCCAAGTCTGAAGGCCTGAGCACCCGGGGATCTGACAGCCGGAGTCCGGAGTCCTGAGAACCAGGCGCTTCGATGTCCCAGGGCGGAAGAAGATGTGCGTCCCAGCTCCGGAAGAGATGACATCTCATCCTCTCTCCACCTCTCTGTTCAATTCCACCCACAGAGGATTGCGTGATGGCAGCCCATGCGGAGAGGTGGCATTTTACTCTGCTTCAGGGGCTGATCGCTCCCAGAACCACCTTCACGGATATACCTGAAAATAATGCGTATCCGCTCTCTGGGCGTCCCTAGGGATCCTGTCGGTCCTATATATAGAAAACCCTAGAGATTCCACAAAAATCTGTCGGCAGAAATTAACAAATTCCATAAGATTGCAGGATATGGACTCAACATACAGAATTCAGTGATAATGATCTATCTGACCAGGGAACCAGGAAAACCATCCCCTTTATCATAGCATCAGAAAGAATAAGACACTTAGAAATAAATTTAACCCAGAAGACAAAAAAATTTGTACAGGGAAAACTATAAAACACCGATAAAATAACTGAAGAGGACACCAGTAAATGGACAGATATCCCATGTTCATGGGTTGGAAGAATTAATATTGTTAAAATGTCCATCTACCCAAAGCAATCTAAAGATTCAACGCAATCTCTATCAAAAGTCCAGTGACATTTTCACAGTAATGGGAAAAGCAATTCTAAAATTTATATGGAACCACCTGGCCGGTGTGGCTCAGTGGATTGAGTGTTATCCCAGGGACTGAGAGGTTCCGGTTCAATTCCTGGGCAGGGCACATGCCTGAGTTGCAGGCTCAATCCCCAGTGAGGGGCGTGCAAGAGGCAGACGATTGATATTTCTCTCTCACATCAATGTTTCTATTTCTCTCTTCCTTCCTCTCTCTCTAAAAAAAAAGTCAATAAAAACATATTTGAAAAATAATGGTAATAAATAAAATTCATATGGAACCTAAAAAACTCCAAAATCTAAAAGCAATCCTAAGAAAAAACAGAGGCATCACATGTCCTGACTTTAAACCATATCACCAAGCTGTAATAATCAAAACAGCATGGCACCAGCCTAATCACAGACACAGAGATCCATAAGCAGATGAGAGAGCCCAGAAATGAACCCAAGCACATACGTACAAGCACACACCTCATTTGTGACAAAGATATCAAGAACACACAGTGGGGAAAGACAGTCTTCAACAAATAGTGCTGGGAAAACAGGATAGCCAGCCCCATGCAAAAGAATAAAATCGGACCCTTATCGTACACGACACACAAAAATCAACTCAAAATGAGTTCAAGACAAACAGGACCTGAAACCATGCAACTCCTAGAAGAAAACTCAGGGGGAAGCTCCTTGCTATCAGCCTTGGGGACTGTTTTTTTGGCTATGATACCAGAAGCTCAGGCCACCAAAGCAAAAATAAACACACGGGGCTACGTCAAACTAAAAGTCTTCTGCCCAGCGAACCATCAACATGAGAGCAGGCCATTCGGAGTGGGAAGAAAATATCTGCAAGCCACGTATTTGATAAGGGGTTAATATCCAAAGCATGTAAGGAACTTATAAGACACAACGGCAAAAAAATAAAAATAAAAATAAATGACCCGATTTTTAAAAAATGGGTAAAGGCCCCAAACAGACATTTTTCTGAAGAGGATGTACCAATGGTTAACGGGTCGATAAAAAAGTACTCGACGCCACTCCCCATGAGGGAAATGCTCATCAAAACCGCACGCTATCCCCACACCTGGTAGAACAGCTTTTACTCAGAAGGTCAAAGCCAAGAGCTGGCGAGGGTGTGGAGAAAGGGGGCCCTCGGGCACCTCTGCTGGGAATGCAGACAGGTGCAGCCACTGTGGAAAACAGCACAGCGGGTCCTCAGAAATGTTTAAGATACACTTGCCATGTGATCCAGCAACCTCTTCTGGGTGTCCACCCAAAGGAAATGAAGTCGGACCTTTTTTTTTAATCCTCACCCGAGGATATTTTTTTCCATTTATCTTTAGATAGAGTGAGAGGGAGGGAGAGAGGGAGAGAGAGAGAAACATCGACGTGAGAAAGACACATCGACTGGTTGCCTCCCTCAGGACCCAACCAGGGCCCGGACCGAACCGCAACCAAGATACGTGCCCTTGACCGAATCGAACCCGTGACTCTTTGGTCCTCGGGTCGACGCTCTAACCACTGAGCCAAACCTGCCAGGGCCGGTTCTCACTTTAAATATGATACCTAAAAATTTGTTTAACATTAACCACAGCATCACTGGTTTCTTCTTAGGCTGTTCTCGATCTAACGGTCTTATCGGGCTCGGGACTTCTTTCTGCTTCTGTTTTGTGTAGATACGTGTTCAGGCATTTGTCGGTAGGAGCCCATAGACGGTGCACGTAATCGTCTGAGTTTTTTTCACGCACTGAAATCGCTTTATTTTGCTCTTCAACGTGAAGAATGAGTTTCCTGGGAGTAGAATTATAGACTGGAAGTCTTTCCGAGCCTTGACAGAGGTGTCCTCCCGGGGCGCGCTGTTGCTACTGGAGACTGCCGACCGGTGCGATTCTGGCCGCACTGCAGGGCTCCGTCTGGTTACTGCTACACTGTTAAAGATTTGGGGACAGTTCCTTGCTCTTCGGAGTTCTGGCCTTTACCCAGAAGGGAAACAAGTGTTTCCATGTGTCCTTAATCTGTTTTGTCCCACAGGAGACATTTGGGGATTAAAAACAAAAAATACTCCTGGCATTTCTCAGTTCACGAAAAATGTGTGCTTTTCAGCTGTGAGGTGTCCTGCCCTTTGATCTCTGCCCCCCCCTCCCCCCGCCTCACCTTTCCCTCTCTTTCCTGGTAAAACTCCATAACCCAGTCGTCCAGGGGAATAATGCAGTGTTCAGCTGTGGCCATTCTGTTATTTGGCCGTATTTTGAGGTGTTTTTTTTTTTTCAGAGAGAGAGACAGAAACATCCATGTGAGAGAGAAACATCAATCGGCCGCCTCCTGCACGCCCCCTACTGGGGACTGAGCCTGCAACCTGGGCAGGTGCCCTGACCGAGAATCAAACTGGGGCCTCTCAGTCCACGGGACGATGCCCCATCCACTGAGCCACACTGGCCGGGCCACATTTTGAGTTTTTAAGGTCATCAAATTTCGAAGAACTCTGGTCATCTTTATTGCTGTTTCTTTCTTTTCCTAGGATGTCATCAGGGAGCCATCAGGACAGGATCTCGGGGAAGCAGCTGCCTCAGGCTTTGGCCGGGGGCAGGTGTCTGAGCGGTCCCTTCCCTGTGCCGGCGGCTCTGCTTGTCCTCAGCCTTGTCCTCAGGTTACTGACCTTCCCCAAGGCCGAGAAGGTGCCGGACCCTGGACGGGCCTTGCCGGGGACGCCCGCATCACAGGAACCTTGGGCAGAGCGGGCACTCAGACCCCGGGGCGGATCTGCCGCTAACTGATGCCCTGCAGCCTGGCCAACGGGTTTGTTCAAAGCGGAGTCTGGGCCTGTTTGCTGAGAGTGCCCCGGGGGTGGCTGCCAGCCCCCCCTCTTCCTGTGCCGCTCAGGCTCCCCGGTGGCTTTTCCCTGCCCACGCGCATTGACCGTTCGCTCTGATTCTACCCACTGTGCCCAGAAACCCTGCACTGTGCCCGCTTCTCTCCTGACGCCCCTTCCGGCCGACGTTGCCTCGGGGCACTCAGCTCATGTGCTGTCTCCTAGTCCCGGTTTTATGGGATTCCTGCTGGAGAGGGAAGGAACTGAGCTGCTCAGTGGTCACTCCAGTCCCCTAAAGCCGTCCCTCGGCAGGCCACCAGCACAGCCTGTCACCGGCTTCTGCTCGCTGAGGCCTGAGCAGTCTGAACTCTGATTTGTCACAGGCGTCCCTGCAGGGCTGACCCAGCCTCCTCCTGCCCTGGGCTCTGCTGGCCGGCTCCCCACACCTGTCCCGCTGCCGAAACGTGTCCCTCACTTCTGAACCACACCCTCGCCCCGCGGACCCCCGTGCCCTGGACAGGCCGAGGGCACAGGGTCACTGGTCCGTCCAGGACGGGCACAGGCGGGCTGCCCTGGGCTGAAGGGCAGCACCTGCCTCTCAGCCCCTGCGTCCTGCCGGGCAGAGGTGCCCTGCCGACTCTGCCAGCACTTTCTCGGCCCTGCCAGCGGCTTCCGCCTTTTGTTACAATCACCCTCGTGGCTCTTCGCGTGATGCTAGGACTCTCGAGGGTGCGGGGGGCCGGCAGCTTGTCCCTGAAATGGCGAGCGCGCGGCGTGTGGTGCGCTCTCCGCAAACCGCCCGCTGGGTGGGAACGACCCCGCCTGGCTCTGCCCGACTCCCCACTGCAGCGGCCCCGGTCCAGCACCTTCCTGTCTCCAAACCCGCAGTCCTTGTCCACGCGGGCTGTGCACCAGGCCCCCCTCCGCACCATGGGCGTGTGGGGCGCCCAGCCAGCGCCAGGCCTCACCTCTGATGCGGGCGGGACCGGCTGTGCGCAGTGGCGCCCACCGTCGGCACAGCTGCTGGGCTGGATGTGACTGTGAGGTCGAGGTCAGACCGTTTGGTGACTGCCCCTGTGCACCCCCAAATCCACAGGAAGACCCCAGACACCCCCAGCCCTCGCTGGATGGAGGTGGAGATGGGGCTCAGGGGGCAGGCACCCCCTCTGTGCCCTCTGAGAGCCAAGGCCGCAGAACACGTGGAGTCCTCAAGTGCCTTCCTGAATTTTTTAAAACATTATGAAAGTTTAATGCTCAAAGCGTTAAAAAAATACCATAAAAATACTGGCTGTCTCCAGGCGAGGGATGCGTTTTCTCTCCTGGGACGCGGGGAGAATTATCCTTCCGCGAGTGACAACGTGTGTGTCGGGGAGATGATGGGAACCCACTGGGGAAACAAATTACAGACGGAGCGCCCAGACCCGCCCCCGCCCCAGACACCCCGCCTGAACCTCGAAGCTGGCCCTGGCCCCTCTCCGGCTGCCTCGTCCGCTCCCTCCCGTGTGGGCCCATGGCTCAGAGCAGGGCTCCCGCCGGCCCCCCTCCAGGGAACCCTCACCCTGAGGCCCACCCACAGGAACCCGGACCCTCCCTCCCCCATGAGGACTTCCTTGCTGACCACCCGGGGCCCGCACCCTGGCCTCTTGCCTGCGTCACTGCCCGGCCCCCCGACTGTTCAGGGACCCAGGACCACCCTGGCCTCCCCACGCACAGCCTGCCCTCCACGCCGGGCTCCTCGGCTCTGCAGGCCCTGTGGCCAGTGACACCCACAGAGCTGCTTGTGGTGGGGTGGGGTCATGCAACATGCTCGGAGTGGTGCCTGGTCCCCAGGCCTCAGGCCATGCTGAGTGCTGTTCTTAGCTGATCCTTACAGGACGACCCCCCAAGGCAAGGCCCGCCCGCTGTCTCCGCCTCCAGGGAGCTTTCCAGGACTGCCCACACCCCCGCCTGCAATGCCGGACCAGCCCTGCTCCTCAGGGTCATTCATTCATGGGCCCATCACTTCCCACTCGCTGATTCACAGCTGGCCGCTGCCACCTGCCCTGTGCCGGGCACCAGCCTGCCCACAGGCTCCCTCCCGCAGCTCTCCCCACCGTCTTATTTATCCTGCTGGGCACCCCATGGGGGGGGGATGCCCGACTGTGTCTGCACCCAGAGCCCAGCCTGGGTCTGAGCCCAAAGACGGCACCCCGGTGTCCTGTGAGAATCAGGTAAAGGAGCACTTGACCGTGAGCTGTGGCCGGTCCCTTCCACAGCCTCACCCTGCCCCTGTCCACGGCCCTCACCCTGGGCCTCAGTCCACGGCCCTCACCCTGGGCCTCAGTCCACAGCCCTGCCCCTGTCCACGGCCCTCACCCTGCCCCTGTCCACAGCCCTCACCTTGTCCCTGTCCACAGCCTCACCCTGCCCCTGTCCACGGCCCTCACCCTGCCCCTGTCCACGGCCCTCACCTTGTCCCTGTCCACAGCCTCACCCTGCCCCTGTCCACAGCCTCACCCTGCCCCTGTCCACGGCCCTCACCCTGCCCCTGTCCACGGCCCTCACCCTGGACCTCGGTCCACGGCCCTCACCCTGGACCTCGGTCCACGGCCCTGCCCCTGTCCACGGCCCTCGCCCTGCCCCTGTCCACGGCCTCACCCTGCCCCTGTCCACGGCCCTCACCCTGCCCCTGTCCACGGCCCTCACCCTGCCCCTGTCCACAGCCTCACCCTGCCCCTGTCCACGGCCCTCACCCTGGGCCTCAGTCCACGGCCCTGCCCCTGTCCACGGCCCTCACCCTGCCCCTGTCCACGGCCCTCACCCTGCCCCTGTCCACGGCCCTCACCCTGCCCCTGTCCACAGCCTCACCCTGCCCCTGTCCACGGCCCTCACCCTGGACCTCGGTCCACGGCCCTCACCCTGCCCCTGTCCACGGCCCTCGCCCTGCCCCTGTCCACGGCCCTCGCCCTGCCCCTGTCCACGGCCCTCACCCTGTCCCTGTCCACGGCCCTCACCTTGTCCCTGTCCACGGCCCTCACCCTGTCCCTGTCCACGGCCCTCACCCTGGGCCTCAGTCCACGGCCCTGCCCCTGTCCACGGCCCTCACCCTGCCCCTGTCCACGGCCCTCACCCTGCCCCTGTCCACG
Source organism: Molossus molossus (assembly GCF_014108415.1). Taxonomy (NCBI): domain Eukaryota; kingdom Metazoa; phylum Chordata; class Mammalia; order Chiroptera; family Molossidae; genus Molossus; species Molossus molossus. The sequence continues at coordinate 1,994,100 of NW_023425362.1, forward strand.
GCCCTCACCCTGCCCCTGTCCACGGCCCTCACCCTGCCCCTGTCCACGGCCCTCACCCTGTCCCTGTCCACGGCCCTCACCCTGTCCCTGTCCACGGCCCTCACCCTGTCCCTGTCCACGGCCCTCACCCTGGCCTCAGTCCACGGCCCTCACCCTGGGCCTCAGTCCACGGCCCTGCCCTGCCACGGCCCCTCACCTGTCCCCTGTCCACGGCCCTCACCTTGTCCCCGTCCACGGCCCTCACCCTGGGCCTCAGTCCACGGCCCTACCCTGGCCTCAGTCCACGGCCCTGCCCCTGTCCACGGCCCTCACCCTGCCCCTGTCCACGGCCCTCACCCTGCCCCTGTCCACGGCCTCACCCTGCCCCTGTCCACGGCCTCACCCTGCCCCTGTCCACGGCCTCACCCTGCCCCTGTCCACGGCCCTCACCCTGCCCCTGTCCACGGCCCTCTACCCTTGTCCCTGTCACGGCCCTCACCCTGCCCCTGTCCACGGCCCTCACCCTGCCCCTGTCCACGGCCCTACCTTGTCCCTGTCCACAGCCTCACCCTGCCCCTGTCCACGGCCCTCACCCTGCCCCTGTCCACGGCCCTCACCCTGGGCCTCAGTCCGCGGCCCTCACCCTGGGCCTCAGTCCGCGGCCCTCACCCTGGGCCTCAGTCCGCGGCCCTCACCCTGGGCCTCACTCCACGGCCCTCACCCTGCCCCTGTCCACGGCCCTCACCCTGCCCCTGTCCACGGCCCTCACCCTGGGCCTCAGTCCACGGCCCTCACCCTGCTCCTGTCCACGGCCCTCACCCTGGACCTCGGTCCACGTCCAGGCCTGGGATGGGTGCTCACAGATGAGGAGACATTGCTTGGGGTGACATCACAACACAGCCAGCAATGGCGCCTCTGCCTCTGTGGGGCAGAGGGGTGGGGAGCCCCCACTTCTCAGCACAGAGGCGTGGCTGCCACATGACCCTGAGCTGAGGGCCTGGAGGGGGTCATGAGGTTGCTCAGGAAATGGGGAACAAGACTGGAGGAGGACTTCAGTGTCCCTGGCTCCCAAATGGCGTCGGAGCACAGGCAGCCCTTCGTGGTGGCTGTGCCCACGTCTGCTTCCGTGGACAGTGAGCACCGTGCGGCAGACGCCCAGCTCCTGGGATCGCTGCGCCCAGGGTCCTCTCTGGGATCCCAGGAGCCACCACAGGCTAGCACACGGCAGCTGGACAACACCTCTTGTCGCTAGACAGGCGGTGCTCACCTCTCTTCCCTCGGTCTGCAGTGCCCCGTGCCACGCCTGCCACGGAACAGACGCTGGGGAGAGGGCTGCGTTGGACACACACCCAGCCGCTCAGTCACTGAGTCCAGGGAACAGAGACCGTGGAGTTGGATCCGACAGCCCCAGGGTTTGTCACTGCAGCTCTTGGCCTCTCTGTGCCCCTCTGGGCACACTGCAGGCTGGCACCCGGGGCTGGTGAGGGCTGGTGCCCGGCAGGATGACCAATGGGCAGATGCCAGGGATTTCTGGCTCCGTGGCCTTTTCCACCACGTCGGACTCTGTGTCAGGGAGCCCAGCCCCCCCCCCCCCATGGCATCCTCACTGCGGCCCTGGCCCTGAGCGCACAGACCAGGAGGCCGTTTTATCCTCCTGCGAGAGGGATGCATCTTGCTGATGTCGTGCTCAGCCCTGGCCGGAGCTAGAAATCCGTCCAGTCAGTAAAGAGACAAAGCCGCTGGCCGGTGAGGACACCCCACGCAGAGCGAGCCTGCTGGCCCGCAGTCCTGGCCTGGAGAAACCAAGGCGGGAGAGAGGGGCTGGGAGCTGTTGCTGTGGTCCCCGAGAGACCTGCTGCTGTTCCAACGGGCAATGAGGGTCAGGGTGAACTCAATGAAGTCACCAAGGAGACCCTCCCTGCAGGAGGCGGCCGGGGGGTGAGAACCGGCACCCTGGCATTGCTGTATCCTCACCTCCGGCGAGCTGTCCGTCCTATGGTCAGGCCTGAGCCCCCAGGACACAGCCGAACCCTGGATGGTGGGGACTTCACAGAGAACGGGGCTCCTGGTGACAGCCAGAGCCCCACGACCTGAGCCTCGGGCTCTCACTGCATCAGGGGCGCTGCCTCTGGGCCGGAAGCCACAGCCTGGGGTGGCGATCCCAGCCACAAAGGGCTCCCATTGTCCTGCCACGTGTCCAGACTCCGCCCGCCACTCCCGACCGGGTCACTGTGTCCCCTTTCTCTGAGACCGGAGCGGTTTCTCCTGCGCCAAGCTCCCCACGCCATTTCTTCCCGGGGAAGATGTGCTGACCTTTCCAAGGTGGGGGAGCTGCCTGGCGGGGCTTACTCCGAGAATGATTTCTCCACGGACCCCGTGAAATGTGCGCGCAGCCCGACCGGACCGGGCTGTGACAGAGCCGCAGTCCCGCTCAGCGTCCGCAGTCCACAGATGGCGACCCCACCCGCGGGCCGCATCACTGCCCATCGCCAGGGCCCCGGCAGCTTCTCCACGGGGACAGTCCCTGCTCTCCTCCCTCACCCGGCTCCGCCCAGCCCAGCTGTTCGGGGACAGGAACCGGGACTCCCTGCTGACGTCACAGGGCAGGGCTCCCTGTGGCTCCCTGTGGCCTGAGCTAAGAGAGGGGCCGCCCTTTCCCAGGGGGACCCGCTTCCCTGCGTAACGAGCCAAAGGCGCCCTCTGTCCTGTCCACCCCTGTCCACGGCGTGGGAGGATGGTTCACCGGCTTCTGGTAGTCTCGTTTCTTCGCGGAGAACACAGGTACCGTCAGGCAGGGCAGGAGGTGGACCAGACCTCGGAGAGCCCGTGTGCGTGTCAGCCGGTGGTCATAGGTGCCAGGTCCAAGCCCACGGGAACCTTCAATTTGGGGTGCAATGAAGAAGGAGACTGTTCAATGCAAAATGGCTCAACTGTGATATAGGTCGCTCTGGGGCCAGGCCCGCTCTGCTCCGGGACGGGGTGCTCCGCCCGCTCCGCCACCACCCCTCCGATGGGGACCCTCAGCCCACAGTCCTGGGTGGAAGGGAACGTGCTCCCAGAGCCCAGGGGAACTGGCTTATCTGGACAGAAGTCCCCGCCCCTGGTCCCTGATTGGTCGGTCCTCATGCAAATGAGGACTCAGAATCCTCACTGTTTGATTGGTCCAAAGGCACTGTTCTGATTGGTCTACAACTAGGGGAAAGCCTTGTCCTATTGGCTGAAACAGGATCCCAGGAGCTCCTGCAGAAGGGCTGGCTCAGCCGCAGGATTCCAGGCAGGGGGTTCCCTGCAGGCTGCTCCCCGAGGTGCAGGGTGTGGGAGACGCCCCTGTGCAGACAGGCCGCCAGGCTGGCTTTGTAATATGAGCCCAGCCCGCCTCCAGGCGCCCTCTTCGTAGGTGTCTTTTTCCCCCAGATTCACAACAGCACCCCAAGGGGGTGACGGCCCAGGCTCCGCGGCCGTGGGGAACCACCGGCGGCTTTCACCAGTGTCTGCAATGACTGTCTGGTGGCGGTGTGGACGGGGCTTGGCAGAGACGCTGAGAACCGGCGGCAACATCCCAGCCTCCACCCAGACTCCGTCCAGCCCGGGCCGTACACAGACGGCCGAGTGGGGGGTGGGGTCCAGCCCGGGCCGTACACACACCGGCCAGTGGGGGGTGGGGTCCAGCCCGGGCCGTACACACACCGGCCAGTAGGGGTGGGGTCCAGCCCGGGCCGTACCACACGCCGGCCGAAGTGGGTGTTGGGGGTCCAGCCCGGGTCGTACACACGCCGGCCGAGTGGGGGGTGGGGTCCAGCCCGGGCTGTAAACACGCTGGCCGAGTGGGGGGTGGGGTCCAGACCGGGCTGTAAACACGCTGGCCGAGTGGGGGGGTGGGGTCCAGACCGGGCTGTAAACACGCTGGCCGAGTGGGGGGTGGGGTCCAGACCGGGCTGTAAACACGCTGGCCGAGTGGGGGGTGGGGTCCAGACCGGGCTGTAAACACGCTGGCCGAGTGGGGGGTGGGGTCCAGACCGGGCTGTAAACACACCGGCCGAGTGGGGGGTGGGGTCCAGCCCGGGCCGTACACACGCCGGCCGAGGGGGGGTGGGGTCCAGCCCGGGCCGTACACAGACCGGCCAGTAGGGGGTGGGGTCCAGCCCGGGCCGTACACACGCCGGCCGAGTGGGGGTGGGGTCCAGCCCGGGCCGTACACAGACGGCCGAGTGGGGGTGGGGTCCAGCCCGGGCCGTACACAGACCGGCCAGTGGGGGGTGGGGTCCAGCCCGGGCCGTACACACGCTGGCCCAGTGGGGGGTGGGGTCCAGCCCGGGCCGTACACACGCTGGCCGAGTGGGAGTGGGGTCCAGCCCCGGGCCGTACACAGACGGCCGAGTGGGGGTGGGGTCCAGCCCGGGCCGTACACAGACCGGCCAGTGGGGGGTGGGGTCCAGCCCGGGCCGTACACACGCTGGCCCAGTGGGGGGTGGGGTCCAGCCCGGGCCGTACACACGCTGGCCGAGTGGGAGTGGGGTCCAGCCCGGGCCGTACACACGCTGGCCGAGTGGGGGTGGGGTCCCGGCCGAGTGGGGGTGGGGTCCCGGCCGAGTGGGGGTGGGGTCCCGGCCGAGTGGGGGGTGGGGTCCTGGCCGAGTGGGGGTGGGGTCCTGGCCGAGTGGGGGACTCACTCCAGTTTCTCCGACACGGACCTGCCCGGCGTTCACGCGCAGCCCCAGGAGCAGGTGGAATTATTTCACCTTTTCAGAGTTTTTAAAAATATCACTGAAATGTTTAAGTGGCATTTATAGCTCAAGGAATGTCAAGTTGAGTTTCTAGGCCCCTTTTTCTCAGGCCTTATTCAATCCTCACCAGCCCAGCGGCAGTCCCGTCCCTGAGTGTGATGGATACAGACTGAGCCGGGGCCTCTGGGTCCAACGCAGAGCGGGTCTAACCCAGAGCCGGTCTAACCCAGAGCAGGGACACCGCCCTGCAAAACCGTGGGCATCCACCCCGCACTGCCGTGGCCGGACGGAAGGAATTAGACTGTAACTCACGGGGAAGGATTTCCCCTGGGAAGCCCTCCCCTTCCCGTGGCGCCCACCCCGCCCTCGCCCTGTGTCCAGGCCCCTGGCCAACATGTCCGCCCGTCGGCATCCTGAGACCCTCAGTGTCTCCCTCAGATGGACAAGGGGTGTCTAGAGACTGGAGGGAACGAGGTGACCCGGTCCCCTGGCAGGGGAGGCACGGGCTGGAAGGAGCAGCTGAGCCCCACCTGAGATGTCCCGTTCCATTCCCTGCTCTCGTGGAAGCTCCTTCTCTCAGGCTGCACTGAGAATAACCAGAGACGACCGCTGTCCTTGCCCGGGGCTGCCCGTTCTGAGCACCCTCTCGTGAGCGGGTTCACTGTACTCGTACCTGGGAGCCCCTTCGTGCACCAAGCTCTTGAGACAATGTAGAGGGTCCTGGGTCCGGCCCTCCGGAGTTTAGGGGCCTCATGGACCAGGTGAGCAGCACACATAATGCCAGACAGGCTGCGGCCCCCTCCGCTGTGTGGCCCTCAGGTGCCAGCGTCCCTGGGGCTCTGCAACCCAGCGCCGGGGCCATGTGGGGCTGGCGGGGGGGGCCTGAGGAGACCTGGAAACACACAAGACTCTGCAAGACGCCCTCGCTACTAAAACACGGGGCTCGTCTGTGGGTGGGGCTCCTCCCTGGCAGGAGGAACAGAATGTGCGAAATTCTGCGTATTCAAGGGCTTGAGGTGCCTGTGGGTACACAGGGAAGGTCGCTGGTGTTGTAGTTCTTGCCCTGACGAGGTGCTGTGCCCAGATCGAGTGTGGACACCGACGGGGGGCACCGATGCCGCCCCTGCCGAGGTCCCAGGTGAGGCTGGTCCTGCAATGCTCTGCACAGGCCTCCACCCCCCTGCACCATTCCCACACCCCCATGCTGACTGGACCCAGGACACACAGCCACAGACCAGCTATGGCCATTGGCCGGTCCAGGCATCCACTCTTCCCCCAGAGAGCAAACCGCCCCTTCTGTGGCCCACGGCGGGTGGTGATGGTTCACAGGACCTCTGGCCCCGCCTGTTCCTTGTCCTCTAAGTGGTCTGACCCAACGTCTCTTTATCCCCACCCTGATGTCTGGCCAGAGGCGGCCGCATGACGTCAGCCCGGCCAATCCGCTCATGGGCAAGAACGCGATAGTCCCGAGACCTGGGGCAGAGGCAGAAGGCTTGTGACCCGGGAGGCCTGTCCCTAAATTGTCAGTATGACAACTGGGTCCGTGCACAGAAGGGTGATGGACTCTGGGGCTGCAGTGACGGGGTGGGAAGGAGGTGAGAAAGGGGGCACAGGTGGCCAGAGGGCTGGGGCAATAACAGATCAAGTGACAGTGACCAGAGTCCAGCCCAGGGAGAGAAGGCAGCCCTGCTGCTCACCTGTTCAAAAAGTGTGACTCCAGAAAGACCCCTGGCCTCACCCCACCTCCTGCTGTGCACATGGGATTGCCAGGCCCGGGACTGTCACTCCATGAACCCCTTTTTTCTGACTGCTATAGGGCTGTGAGGCCCACCATTTAAACACCACCCCAAGTCCCAGCAGCACAGGGAGAGTCTATGGCTCTTTCCTCTTTTTAAACAGACTGTATTGTTTAGAGACGTTTTAGGTTAAGCAAAGTTGAGCAGAAGGCACAGAGATTTCCTATACAGCCCTTGTCTCCCACCCCCCTCTGCCACCATCAACATTCCCCACAAAGTGGGGCCTCTGTTCCAATCCATGAACCCACGGTCACCATCACCCACGATCCATAGCTGACAGGGTTTCCTCTGTTGGACAGTTCACGGGTTTGGACAAATATGCAATGAATGACTCGTGTCCATCATCACAGCCTTGCACAGTGTCTCCACTGCCCTGAGACCCCCGTACACCCTCTCATTTCTCCCGCACCCCGGCCCACAGATCTTTCCACTGTACCCACATTTTTGCCTTTTCCAGAATGTCACAGAGTTGGAATCATACCGTGTGTGACCTTTTCACACAGGTTTCTTCCACTCCGTCGTATGCTTTTGAGGTTCCTCCCTGTCTTTTTGGGGCTCGAGAGCTTATTTCTTTTTATTCCTGGTGATACCCCATGGCCTGGGTGGCCCCATCTGTCTGGCACTGGAAGGAGGACACCTGGGTTCCAGGTTTGGGCAATTATGAGCTATAACACCTGCATTTTTGTTGACAAAAGTTCACAGTTCTTTAGGGTCAAGACCAAGGAGTGTGATTACTGGGTCGCGTGGTGAGAGAGGGTTTGGTTCTGTAAGAAGCCACCAGACAGTCTCCCGGGGCGGCTGCACCATGACGCGTTCCCACCCCCTTGAGCACTGCTCCCACGGCGCCATGTCCAGCCGGCACTCCGTGGGGTCCGTGTTTAGATTGTAGCCTTCTGGGAGGGGTGTGTGGTCTTGCTGCTGTTTTTGATGTCTTTCTCTTAATTTGTTTATTTTGTTAATTATCACACTGTACAAATGGTGCCTTTCACTCTGCATTCGGTGAGCTGTTAGGCGTGGCGGTGCTGTCACCGCTGGGAGCCTCGGCACGCAGTGGTCCCCTCATGCGGCACACCCTCGGTGCACAAGCAGACAGCGATTTCAAAGCCTAGAGTTGAGGAAGGAAGCAGATCTGTAAAGGCTTCTGAGAGTTTCACATCAGGGAAACCACAGGTATGCGACATGTTGAGATGGCCTTCCTTCCTCCGCTTGACGTCTTTGAAATCCACCCAGGTAGCTCCCCAGTTGATTCCTCACCTGCTGAGTGGCTTTCAGTCGCTGTGGTTACTAAATAAATTGGCTTTGAAACTCCTTCCGCACTTGCAAACCTACATTCCCTTTTCTTAGGGTAACTGGGTCATCTGGAGGTGTTTAATGATGTCAGGAGACAGCGATCTCCCCAGGATGGCGGTCCCGGTGTGTATCCCCACCATGTGAATGGCAGAGGAGACTGCCACGCCCCGCCCTGCCATGCCTGCCCTGCCACTCCACGCCTGCCCTGCCATGCCACGCCATGTCACACCCTGCCACGCCAGGTGTCCTTGGGCTTCTGTTCCGTTCGCCCTCACAGGTGTGCAGTGCTATCTGGCTGCTGTCCGAGTTTCCACTTTGCTGATGGCAAATGACCCAGAAACCTTTTAAAAGGGATGTTTATCATCTTCATTCTCTTTGGTGACCTGTCTGGGGAAGTGCTTTGTCTACTGTTTGTTTGTTTTTTTTTAATTGGGCTTTTTACTGTGTTACTGTTGAGACATTTTCTGAGTGGCTTTTAGGCACAGGGTGGGCGAGAATAGGTTTACACTTGTAATGCAAAGAAGCAGAATGGAGTAATTAATACACAACAACACAGGAGCACACCTGCATTCCGTGTCCTCACACCTGTCCATGTGTACCTGGGAGGCAGGCAGGTCACTGAGTGTGCGATCAGCGTGGGCACTGTTTCATGCCCGCACCTGCTGGGAGTCTCCCACGGCTGCCCCAGCAAAGCTGCAAACAGAAGTGTGATTTTTGGCTGAGCCAGAAGTGTGATTTCTCGGGGTGCTGGGGTCAGGAGTCTGAGACTCGAGGCCCCGGCGTCCCAGCGCCCTGGGGTGAGGCTGTGGGCAAGGGAGCTCCAGGCATTGTCTCCCCCATGCCGTCCGCCTCCGTGTCTGACATTCCCCGGCACACCAGGACACGGTCACCTTGGATTCGAGCCCATGCCGCTGATCCATTTAACAGGATTACCTCTGTAAAGCCTCTTTCCAAATGATGCCATACTCCGAGGGACCAGAGGTCAAGGCTTCAGCATATGAATTTGGAGAAGAGGCAACACAACCAGCCCTTTTAATTCCCTTAAGTGTCTTTTGCAGCCAAAAGTCTTAATTTTAATAAAGTCCAATGCATCTATTTTTTAATAGGCTGTGCTTTCGGTGTTACGTCATTTTCCGGATCACTCTGCTCGACCTCTGGCCTCTGATGTTTTCTTTCCAATGGTTTCTGGTTCTGCCTTCAACACTTAAATCAACACTGCGTTCTCAGTTCACTGTGCACAGGGTGTCGTGATTGGGTCGAGGTGCGTATTTCTGATACATGAATGGCCAGTGGATCCAACACCAGTTGACTCTTCTTTCTCTGCTGACTTACTTTTGCACCATTATAGAAAGTCCATGGGGCACATCAGTGTGGGTCTGCTGGACTCAGTACCAGGGGGGTCGGTTTTACATCTGCACATGGCCAACCGCACAAGACGACAGTCAGTTTCAGAACAAGGGTGCAAGTTTCACGATGATTCTTCTTTTTCAAAATTGTTTATCTCTATTTTTTTTCCTTTATTGATTTTTAGAGAGAGAGGAAGGGAGAGGGAGAGAGAGATAGAAACATCGATGAGAGAGAACATCGACTGCCACCTCCTATGTGCCCCCCACACAGGGGACCAGGCCCACAACCTGGGCATGTGCCCTGACTGGGAATCAAAACGGAGACCTCTTGGTGCAGGGTCGATGCTCAGCCACTGAGCCACACCGGCTGACACCTTTCTCTTTATTCTACTCGCTTTGGCATTCCGTACCACATCTGCAAGTCACTTCTGTGCATATGGTCGTCCTGGAACTGTGGGGAACCCACATTTGGATAGGGGAATCTTGCGCAACGCCACTGGGCTGGTGCCGAGGACGTAGTTTGGCTCTGCTTGTTGAAATCCTCTCTGAAAGCTCCCCTCCCTGTTTTATACCTTCCAGTGTTCAAATTCTGTGCATGATTCTCAAGATTTATACTTACGTGTTTTATTTTCTCAAGCTGTTTCAAATGGTCTACTTTTTTTTTTGGATTTCCAAAGCATGCACTGCCGATATATACACATCTATTTGTGTGTGTGTGCACGTGTGTGTGCTGCCTTGTCTCCTACACCCTTGCTAAATTCACCTCCTCACTCGGGTCAAGCACTTTCTCGTGGCCTGTCCACGGCTGGGCGCTTCTTCTCTGTAGCCCTCGTTCTGTGGCTGAGCCCATCTTTGGGTGTTTTTCATTTTATGTATATTGTATTAGGACCTAAATATGTCTTCTCACTTCTGATTGGTGCCCAGTGTGTCTGTGCCCACCTGCTGGTACACTTTAAGGACAGCTGCTTTGGGGGCTGCCCGGGGATGCCCGACGCTGGGTCATCTCAGAAGCGGCATGTGCTGTCTTTCCCCAGAGCTGGGCTTCCTCTGCTTCTTCTGTAGACGAACCGTCTGGGGTCATAGCTGGTGTTGCTGTTCAGTCAGGAGGCTCTGCCCAGGATCACACCCAGCGCAGATGCTGCATCATGCGTGGCTGACAGGTCCCTGGCTCACACTCGGCCACCAGTGCCGACTGGCCTCTGGCTGCGGCGCTCAACCAGGCCAGTGCTCCTGGCCCTCACCATCCTGTCACAAGGGTCTCAGACACACGCTACTCTCAGTGCCCAACACAGGGCCTGCTCGGGCTCTTCCTGCTGGTGCATTCTCAGAGTGTTTGGAGCGCTCTGTAGGGTGACACCCTTGTGTGCAGAGGGGCTCCGAGCCCAGACTTCAGACACCGTCCTGTGGGGTCACTCTCCCCAGTCCCCCAGGCTAGGAGAGGGAGCCCTGCTCTCAGCCTTGCCTGCTCACAGTTTTGCAGCCCCTCTGGCACTGGGGCAGAGAAGGAAGGGAGCCTTCAGTGCCAGCCTCCTCGTTGGCCACTTCCACCTCCTCCACCTCTGCTCCAACCACCTTCACCACCTCCACCTCTGCTCGGACCACCTCTGCCTCTGCTCTGACTGCCTCTGCTCCGACCGCGTCCGCCTCTGCTATGACCGCCTTCACCACCTCCAGCTCTGCTCTGACCGCCTTCACCACCTCCAGCTCTGCTCCGACCACCTCCGCCTCTGCTCCGACCACCTTCACCACCTCTGCCTCTACTCCGACCACCTCCGCCTCTGCTCCAACCGCCTCCGCCTCTGCTCTGGCCGCCTTCACCACCTCTGCCTCTGCTCCGATCACCTCTGCCTCTGCTCTGACCGCCCCCATGCGCTGCCTATGGGATTGAGGCATGAGAAAAGGCAGAGCTGAAAGCAGGAGAGAAAAGGAAGATTTCTGGATTTGCTGTGTCAAGAGTCCCTTTTCTGCCCCTGAGCCACAGCCGCAGGGTCTCCCGAGCCCCTCCCTGCCCACTCCTGGTCTCCTGGTCTCCAGGGCCCTGGATTCGGGCTGCAGGAGAGGGGTGGGTGGCAGGCGGAACTGTGGAGTACCTTCCCCAGCACCCACTGCTGCTAACCGCCCAGAGTCCTCAGGGAGTGGCTGTGTGCTCTGTCCAGTGTCCGTGGAGCAGTCAGTAAGGATGTGCTCACACCTCTGAGTCGGGGTGGGCCTGGTGGCAGGTTCCGCAGGGAAGTGTTGCCCGCCCCTCGCCACTCATCCTCTGTGCCGTCCTCCTGGCTCAGCTGTCCAGACCATGCGGCACAGCACCCTGCTGGGCCAGGCTGTGTGTTCTGATGGAATTTTCTACATTTGTTCTTTTTAACATTAAAAAAATATACCCATGTACTTGCATTGATTTTGACTTGGAAACATTTTTTAACACTTTTAACTAAATTCCTGTTCATCGTGTCCCAGACCCAAGTGTCTAGTAATAAGTTGCAGGAAATAAAAAATGGATTTACTTTTCTTTTAATAAAATCAGTAAATCACATAAGATAAATTGAATTTAAAAGCAGAGAAATGAAAGTTTCTGCCTTATTATGGTGTTCGCATCGGAAAAGGAAGCAGTGTCTGTGAGACATTCCCTGTGGGCCCGAGGGTAATGGCCAGGCTCAGGACACACTCTGGGAGGCAGATGACACTCACTTCCACTGTCCCCGGGGGGCTCACCTAGTCCTGAGCTGCCCCAGGCTGGTCCACTCTTTCTCCCAGGGCTTCTCGAGGGCTCCTCCGCCAGGATGGCCTTTGTGTCCTTCCGAACACAACACCTTTTCGGGCCCAGCGCACCTGTCCACCAGGTCACCTGTGTAGAGAGTGGGCACATGCTGACATTTCACCTGCAGGATCTAAAGCTCAGGAGTGATGGAGGGTCCCAATGTGCCCTGGGAAGGGAGTCTATTGAAAGAGTCATTTTCTGTGGCCAGTGGGCCCACTGAACTGAATTGAGGCGGGGGTTTGTTCTCCCTTGACCCTGGCTGCTGTCCTTGGTGCTGACCGATCACACGCCCGCGGATAACTCTGATGCAGCATGCAGACTGGGTGGCCCCCCAGGAGGAACTGTGTGAGGCCGTGGGGGCCATTCACCCACGCCGCCAACCCCCCAAAGGGCTGGGCCTTTATCGAGGTGAGTTCTCTGTGTCCCCAGGGAGTCCTTCCTGCCTTGGCCGGATCCCTCCACCCTGGGCTGCTCCATCACACAGCTGAGGCAGAACCACATCCTACAGATGACTGGCTCTTGACCAGCGCAGGTCTGTTCAGAAGCCTCTGATGGCGGCTGGCTGTGAACACAGGTGCCGGGGGACAGCAGGGATTGGTTTGGAGGCGAGGACTTGAGGACATGAGTCTCCTCAGAATCCAGGGTCTGCAAATCACTTGGTGAGAGAAAGATTTTCCTCTTCTTCCTTCTGCCTGCCCACGAGGACACCCTCCATGTTATGCGCGATCGCCGAGCTCCTGCTGCCCACTGGGGCTGCTCTCCCAGGAAGAGTCAGCCGAGAACAGACATCCTCAGAGACTGTGGCCCACGGAGCACCCTCCCGCCCACCACGTGTAGCACGGAAAGCACACCGTGAGTCCTTCCCCTGCACACCTGCCCTTGCGGTCCAGCTTCACCTGCTCAAGGTCCCAGGGGCCATGGACCCACATGCCTTCCCCACCTCCGCTTACTCTTCCAACAGCCTTCTCTCATCTTTAAGTGTCACCTCCGCTCTGGGGACCCACAGTCATGTCTCCAGGCCAGGCGTCCTCCCAAACACCTGGCTGTGTAACACGGGCTGGCACAGGGACCCTCCAAAGACTGCCCAGCACGGGCTCTTCCCCCTCCCCCCAGACTAGTCACAGCAGAAAAGGCAGGTCCCTCCCATCCCCTGGAGGCTGCAAACTGCACGGACATCCACTGCATTGTTTTCCTGCACACCCAGGACCAGCCCACTGCCAAGGGCCATCAACCGCCCTCCACTGTGAACCAGAATGCCAACATTTCCCCTCAGACGTGGTCTCTACCCCAGGTCGCCCCCCCCCTCCTGCTGTCACCGCTTTGAGATGCTCTGACCTGGCTGCCAGTGCCCTTTCTGCCCAGAGGTGCAGAGCGTCCCTTCGCCAGCGAGTCAGACCATGCCGCCCTCTGCGAGCGTCCTGCCCTGGCCCTCCTGGGACATGGAGTCTTTGGGTTGCTTCTGTCACACTTGAGCTGGGAAGCGGGCCCCTGAGCTCACCCTCTTCCTTTCCGTCTTCGACCTGTGACGTCAGCAGAGAGCAGGCAATCTCTATGTTTGTTTTCCAGAAACATCAAAGAGCTGCACACAGTGGAGCTCCCAGCTCCTCGCCTTTCTGGGTGGCAGAGCAGGAGCGTCCAGGGAGGTGCTCTATGCCTCTCTCTGGCCAGTGCACACAGCATGCTCCTTCCTGCTGAGACAGGGTCACTCGATCTTCACAACTCATTTAGTGGGAGACCCAGTTCCAGGAACCCGAGAACCAATTCAAAAATCTTGTTCTTAAAATTCCACTCCTCCGAAATTACTCGTGGTACCCAGGGCAGGAGGAGGTAGAGCTCCCCAGGGGCGCAGATCCCACAGAACACGTGTCTTCATCTGCAGGGACTTACCCGAGCATGCGCCTGAGGCTGGAAGTCCGGCACCTGCTGTCAGCAAGCAGGACTCTGGGAGGTGGGGTGCAGCCCATATGCTTGAACCAGGAGCCCAGAGCAGGACAGGGTCCCAGCTGGGCTCGGCTCTGAGGGAGAGGGAAAACCATCCCGTCCTTTCTTTCTGTTCTGTCCACTCTTTGAAGGGTTGGGTGCTGCCACCCACACTGCAGCGGGACATCTAAGTCCTCAGTCCACCCATAAAAACACTCATCTCTTCTGGACACACCCACGCAGACACATTCAGAAAACGTGTAACCAGCTCTCTGTTCAGCCAAGATCCAGCAAAGTCGAGACAGGAAATTAACCATCACACCGTCTTACTCAGAATAAAACGCAGAGCAGTGAGTGCCGCTGGGGGGCCTCCGTGAGCTGGCCACCCTGACCCTTCATGGTGAGTTGTCCTGTGCCCCCTGGGAGCAGTGATTGGTCATCCGCTGCTGGTTAATCAACTGCACGGCTCTACGGCTCAAAACAACACCCATGTACCATCCCACAGCTTCCCAAAGTCGAGAGTCCACCATGCCCTCACCGGTGCTTAGCTCAGGGTCACGAAATGCTGCCCTCAGTGGCCAGGTCTGAGCCTTACTGGAGAGCTGAGTGATGAAGGAGCTGCTTCCACACTCCTTCAGGGTCCCTCAGGGCATTGGAGGAATTCCTTTCCTTAGGACTGCAGCAACCTGGCTTCTGCTACCTCTGGAGACCCCCCTCAGCCCCTGGTGACCACCCTCAGCCCCTGGAGACCACTTCAGCCCCTGGAGACCACCCTCAGCCCTTAGAGACCACCCTCAGCCCCTGGAGACCACCCTCAGACCCTGGAGAACACTCTCAGTCCCTGGAGACCACCCTCAGCCCCGGGAGACCACCCTCAGCCCCGGGAGACCACCTCAGCCCCTGGAGACTACCCTCAGTCCCTGGAGACCACCCTCAGCTCCAGGGAACACCCTCAGTCCCTGGAGACCACCCTCAGCTCCAGGGACCACCCTCAGCCCCTGGAGACCACCACAGTGGGCCCCTGCAACTCTTTGACACAGGGGTTTCTCCAACATTACTGCCAAGATCATCAAATCAATAAAGAGAGTGTGTAGTGTGCTGGCGAAACGGAGTCTTCAGTGACATCATCATCGTGGGAGTGACATCCCAGCACCCTCGCCAGATCTCATTGCTCACACACCTCACAGTTCCCAGCACGCTCAGGAGAGGGGACGGTGCAAGGGCATGAGCACCCCGAGGTGGGACCACAGACCACCTGGAGTCTGTCTCACACCTGCTCAGGCCCCTTCATCTCAGGAGCTCCTCTAAGGCTTGGCCCTACGCCTCTGCCTTAGATCAAAGTGTAGAGGGGCAGGGGTTCTTGTTAGATGGCAACAGTGGGGTCCTCAGCAGATGGCAGGGGCCAGAGCCATGTGCTCAACCCCATGAGAGCAAACCTTTGACATGACCTCTGACAAAATAAAGTCTTCTGGCTACATCGCCTGTTTTCCAAAGTTCTCAACACCAGTAGACAAGGTCACATGTGTCCCCAAGTGCCTTCCTAGCTCTTTGTCCAGGGCCCTCTGTTGTGCTCATGTACAGGGAACTCGAGGTCCCCTTGCCATCAGCTCTTGTCTGGACTCTGCCGAAAGTGGAATTTTGCGTGAATGTGAATGAGGTGCTCAGTACAGTCCATGCACTTCACCAGTGACACTCAAACCTGATTTAAGCAGATTCGGCTCCCCTGTGTGTCTGTAATGAACAGTCCTTGCGCTTCCCACCCTGGGGACGGCCTGGCACTGTGCAGCGGCGGAACTGTCTGAAGAGTGTTGCCTGCGTCCGGCAGTGGGCTTCAGTGCATGGCAGGCTGTGGGAAAGAACGTGTCCAGCCATCGGGCACCTCTGGACGCTGCTGGCTCCGGCAGACACGGGGATGAGGATGCTCAGGTACCAAGTGTCTTGCTATGATATTATACGTGCCATTGGATGTCACCGTGCAGACCTCAGCTTTACACCTGTGCAGGCACGTTCGTGAGCACCCTCCCCTGGGCCTGGCTGTCCCACTTGGAAAGTGTGGAATCAGTGACCACTTTCCCACAATTTGTGAGATGTAACTTTATGCATGTTTCTCCAGAAGTTGAAGTATTTGACTGAGTCAGGTCTATTTTCGTTTTCTCTGTGATTCCTTCCCTTCGTTTCTTCCCACAAGGAATAACTTGTAACTGATCGTGTGTGCACGGTTTACTGAGCACATGTCATGTAGACCACCCTGCGTTTGTGGCACCTGTGGACTTCAGCGCAGGCGTCCCCGAGGATGGGCTCCTCCCATGCTCCCACCTTATCGGCGTCGTTTACTATCTAAGCTTCTGCAGCCCGACTCTGCTGTTGCTTAATGAACAGTGCCTCAGAGTCTCCACAGCTAAGACCACACGTAATGACTTCACACGGTGGCTGAGAACCCCACAGCCTGGCTCCAGGTATGGTGGCCTCCAGCTGTACTACAGCTGTTTCTAACTCAGGACTTGAGACAGAGGGTCAGGCATGATGGGGCTGCAACGTCCTCCTGGTGGAACTCAGGAGTGGAGACTCGTCTCGAAGAACCTTGGTTGAGAACGGATGCCACATCCCAGCAGCCGAAGGAGGTCCGGCGGCCAAGTCCAGTGTCAATGGTGCAATGTCATGAGACTCTTCTTGGGCAGGAGAAGGGGGGCAGAGGAAGAAGAGGAGAGAGCACATATTAGCAGAAAGACCATACAATCACTGAAGTCCCCTCTCTTCATCATACCTAAGAATGTCCTTCCGTTCTGGGAGGACATCCTGAAAGAATCGTTTGCTGAAGACCAGAGGTTATGTTTATCTCTTCATCAGGTTCGGAGGTGACCCCTTTTTGCCTGGAGATGTAGGAACTGTAAAGAATAGTATCTGCCTCCCACACAGCCAGGAAACAGTGGCAATGTGAAGACAGGATGATTGTCTCCAACGCCTCCTCTGGAATGAGGGTGACTGGGTGGGGAGATGGAGGCACCAGCAGCCTCTGGCCCACTGCAACCTGACCACCAGGTAGGCAGTCCTGCCAGGTCCCCATTCCAGGAGAAAGAGTTCTGTGTTTGGCGTAGGACGGGTTCTCCTGTCCTTCAAAGCATCATCTCAAGAGGCGCTGGAAGCTGTGTCCGGGTGGCTAAAGAGCTTCTCAAACCTTACAGGAGGCACTTGGAGCTCATCTCACTTCTCAGGAACTGCCGCACATCTCTGTCCCCGAGACAAGGGAAATGTGTTACTGCAGACCCACCTGGGGCTCTAAGTCCCTGACACAGATTTCCCACAAGGACTGCTCAGTCAGTGTCCACCCAGCCTGAGCACCCAACATGGTGGGCAAAGACACCAAGAGCTCTTTCTACAGGAAAACATTCTTAGTAGTAACATGGAGATACACCCAACAGAGGAGGATATAAACTTGAAATTTTTAGCACAAAAAGAATTGGTGGCCCGGCCAGTATGGCTCAGGGGTTGAGTGTTGACCTATGTACCACGAGGTCACCAATTTGATTCCTGGTCAGGACACATGCCCAGGTGTGGACCTGTTCCCTAGGAGGGGTCATGCAGGAGGCAGCCAATTGATGGTTCTCTCTCATCGATGTTTCTATTCTCTCTCCCTCTCCCTTCCTCTCTCTCTAAAAGCAATAAAGAAAAAAACAAAAAACAACAAAAAAAGAATTGGTGGATATTCAACAGGAGAAAAAATAAAATTCAGAGTTTGACAACTTCTCCAGATTCTCTAAACTTTGCCCCTCCATTCTGCTCCCTCTCTGAACATACTGCATTAGCTGACTTGTGTATCAGTTTGCATTTATTTGTGCAACTCTTCAGAAACAAAAGGAATTGGCTCAGAAACTTTGGACAATGCATGAAAGAGGGAATCCAATTGCATGTAAAACAACCAGAGGTGAGAAGCAGATTCAGAATGTCCAGCTCACCGGTGACTATACATGAGGCTTTCCCATGTGTCCTTCCACAGGTAATGACACTCATGTCCTTCCATTTCATCACTTTTCTTGAAACAAGTAGAACCTATGCAAAAAGAAAAAAAATTAAAAACATTTCAGAATCTTTAAAATGTTTTGATGGATTACCAATATGCATTTGGGTGAAGACATCCCATAAAAATAAGTCAATGAATAAACAGATCAATGTAAGAACCAAATGGAGGGAGCTTGAATTGGCAATAAGAAAGTAGAATCACATCAAAATCAGTTCATCTATAACAGTGGTTCTCAACCTGTGGGTTGCGACCTCTTTGGGGGTCAAACGGCCCTTTCACAGGGGTCACCTAAGACCATCCGAAAACACATATTTCCGATGGTCTTAGGAACTGAGACACGCTCCTCTATCTGTCTCCAGGTGGGTCTGCCCACATGCAGATACACCCACACACAACATGAGGAACTGTATTAAAGGGTCGCGGCATGAGAAAGGTTGAGAACCACTGATACAACCTTTTTGGAAGTACCCGTGGTGTAGTTATTTGGCCAGGACAGGATAGCCCTAAGGGAAGCCCTGCTCTTCAGTCAGAAAAAGCAATAGGGGGTGATGTGCGAGCCCTAAGATGCCTACAGGCTCCTGGGTAGCAACACCAGCAACACCTTCTGTTTGGAGAGTACTCCTCTCAAGCTCTCCTTTATCCCCCACACTCCTAGCTCAGAGAAATGTCATCATCCACAGTTTACGGATAAGTATCCGATGCTTTTAGAGAGTAATTAACTTGCTCACATCCATAAGACTAAAGAAAAGCAACATTGAAGTGAAAACCTGGGTGTTCCACTTCCTACAACACCTGGTACAAAGTAACAGGCATTTGACTTTGTGGTATTTCATTCTAGTCTCTGTCATTTTTAATCCATGCCTAATATTTCCAGTACCTGGGTCACCCATGGCTCTGATTCTTTCATCAGTTTTTTCTCTTATTTCTATTTCCCCAGATGCCTGCTAGAGTTTAAATTGGCCTTAGCCGCGTATATGAGCATTTTAGACATTCTGTGTAATGTTACCTTCCCCCGGGAACTTCCACTTTATCCCCTCACCGATGTGAGCAGAGGTGGACCACTGCAGTTCAGTCAGCTGTGGGCTTGAGGCTGGGGTTCTAACTTCTTAGGGTCCAGGTTACCCCTGGTGTGTCCCCAAAGTTACATTATAGCCTGCTGTGTGCTGTGTGACCACCCAGCAGCCCCCTACCCATCTTCTCACAAGAGGAGTCTTTTTCCTTGTGCCAAGTGCTTTCCTGTTCTCGACCCCTCTGCCCAGGTACCCCCACCCTGCCCCACTGCTGTGTGCCAAGGGCCATGCAGGATGATCATCAGGCCCTGTTCCCCCAGGCATGCAGCCCGCTCTGGTCTCTGCAGATAAGACATGCTGACATGCAGGCAGGCCTCTCTCTGATCACAGGCTGGCAAGCTCCTAGTGCCCATGGTGGCCATGCCCCCAGGAAGCAGAGCAGCTGGAGAATTAGCCTGGATCCCTAGACTGGGTGCTGTTGGGACTGACTGAGTTAATACTGAATCCCCTCGCGGCTGACCCAGGTGTCTAAGGAAGTTAGTTCTTCTCTCCCCTAAAGTAGCTGGAGTCTGCAGGGCTATTCATCTGGAACCAAAGGGCACTGATGAATACAAACACATGGCCCTGGCCAGTGTGGTTCAGTGGATGGAGCATCTTCCCATGAACCAGGAGGATGCCTGTTTTGTTCCTGGTTAGGGCACATTCCCAGGTTTCAGGCTTGATTCCCAGTACAGGGTGTGTAGGAGGCATCAAATTGATGGTTCTTTCTCATGGATGTTTCTCTCTCCCTCTCTCTTCCCCTCTCTCTCTAAAATCCATAAAAACACATTTTAAATTAATTAATTAATTAATCAGACCCACGGACGTCAGAAATGACATGCAACCCCTCTCCACCTGCTCCTTTTCCCACTCGAATAAACCCTTCAACTCTCAGCCATGCCATTGGTATCTTCAGTTTTTGTCAATGATCAATAGTAGCTATTGTGCACCTACTGTGTCTAAGATGTTCAAGGTTCAGCTGTGTGCATCCTGGCAGTCACCTTAAGATTTTCTGTAGAATGTCTATAGATAGATAGATGATGGATGGATGGATAGATAGATAGATGATGGATGGATAGATGATAAATAGATAGATAGATAGATAGATAGATAGATAGATAGATAGATGATAGATACATAGATAGATAGATAGATGATGGATAGATCGACAGATAGATGATAGATATATAGACAGATAGATGATGGATAGAATGGATATATAGATAGACAGATAGACGATGGATAAATGGATGGATGGATAGATGGATAGAGAGAGACAGACAGACAGATAGATGATGGATAGATAGATGATAGATAAATAGATGATGGATGGATAGATAGAGAGAGAGAGAGGCAGATAGATGATGGATAGAATGGAAGGATAAACGGGTGGACAATGGCCCATGGAATCTGTTCCTCTGGAGGACCCTGGGTCACATGGGCATCGATAGGCCCGTGCGCTGCCCTATGGAAACTCATAGTGCAGACGGGGTGCTAAGTGCACAACAATGTAATCACACGGAGCGATGGCCGCAGTCCTAAGAATGGAGAGAGAAGGATCTCGAGAGGAGAGGCCCCTCCAACAGCTGACAGGAGCTTCCTCCTGAGAGAAACAGAGCAGCAGTGGGGCCAGGAAAGAAGCAGGCAGCAGGAAGGAGCCAGGCATCAGGCCTTCCCTGGACTGAAGACACCGGAAAGGTGGGGGGGAGACAGCAGGCCCCAGGATAGGTTGTGAAGAGCTGGACTTGAAGGGCGAGTGCTCCAGAGTGGAGCAGACCTGGGCCTGGCCCTGAGCTGCCTGCAGCAGCTGCATGACTGTGGAGAAGACACTCATCCCCAGGCTGTTTCCACCTGCAACATGGTGGTGACAGTCTTCAAACCCTCAGTATGGGCACAGGGTATGACATCCACCCTTTACACTGACTGTGAACAGGAACCCAAGGGAAAGGCAGCATCACATCCATGGGCTGGAAGCCAAGGATCCCCCTTCAGTCCTCGGCCAGGCTCTGGGCAGAGAGGGCGGCAGGGGAAGGCTCCCGGGTACCTGTGTCCCCCCAGGAGGAGCCTAGGCTTCTCTTCCAGGAAGCAGGCGACCTCTGCCCTGATCTTGTCCAGAGCCGGGGGCCAGTGCTGGGATCTAGTGCGGGGTGTGCAAGTGAGGTGTGTGTGTGTGAGTGTGGTGTGTGTGTGCAAGTGTGGTGTGTGTGAGTGTGGTGTGTGTGCAAGTGTGGTGTGTGTGAGTGTGGTGTGTGTGCGAGTGTAGGGTGTGTGCACAAGTGTGGTGTGTGTGCAAGTGTGGTGTGTGTGAGTGTGGTGTGTGTGCAAGTGTGGTGTGTGTGAGTGTGGTGTGTGTGCGAGTGTAGGGTGTGTGCACAAGTGTGGTGTGTGCAAGTGTGGTGTGTGTGAGTGTGGTGTGTGTGCGAGTGTAGGGTGTGTGCACAAGTGTGGTGTGTGTGCAAGTGTGGTGTGTGTGAGTGTGGTGTGTGTGTGCGAGTGTAGTGTGTGTGCACAAGTGTGGTGTCTGTGCACGTGTGCAAGTGGCGTGTGTGTGCATGTGAGTGTGTGTATGAATGTGTATGTGTGTGTATATGTGTGACTATGCATGCGTGTGTATGTGAGTGTGTGTGTGTGAGTGTGGTGTGTATATGTGCATGTGAGTGTGTATGAATGTGTATGTGTCCATGTGTACATGGTGACTGTATGCATGTGTGTATATTTGTGTATGTGAGTATGTGTGTTTGTGTGTGTATGTATGTGTATATGTGTGACTGTGTGTATGTGTGTATGTGTGTGTGTGTGTACGTATATATGTGTGTGAGTATAGTGTGTATATATGTGTGTATATGTGTGTATGTGAGTGTGTGACTGTGGTGTGTATATGTGTGAGTGTGTGGTATGTACAGGGGTGCTGTGAGTGTACATGTCTTGAGTGGAAGTTACTCCCTGCGATTCATGGCTCCCAAATGTAAGTGCGTCCATGGAAGACTTTTAAGTTCATACAAATCACAATTAATGGGAAAAGGGAAAAGCAAAGAAAATTTATTTTGGTTAAAAAAAGAGCGGTTGCAATAAGTAAACCAGCAGGCTATTAAACACAGAGGGAGAGAGGGGGAGGAGGAGGAGGGATGGGGGAAGGAGGAGGAGGGATGGGAGAGGAGGAGGAAGGGGAGGAGGAGGAGGGATGGGGGAGGAGGAGGAAGGGGAAGGGGAGGAGGAGGGAGGGGAGGAGGAGGGAGGAGGAGGAGGAGGAAGGGGAAGAGGAAGAGGAAGGGGAGGAGGAGGAGGAGGAGGAAGGGGAGGAGGAAGAGGAAGGGGAGGGGGAGGAGGAAGGGGAGGAGGAGGAGGAAGAGGAAGGGGAGGGGGGAGGAGGAAGGGGAGGGGGAGGAGGAAGAGGAAGGGGAGGAGGAAGAGGAAGGGGAGGAGGAAGAGGAAGGGGAGGAGGAAGAGGAAGGGGAGGAGGAAGAGGAAGGGGAGGTGGAGGAGGAAGGGGAGGAGGAGGAGGAAGGGGAGGAGGAGGAGGAAGAGGAAGGGGAGGAGGAGGAGGAAGGGGAGGAGGAGGAGGAAGAGGAAGGGGAGGGGAGGAGGAAGGGGAGGAGGAGGAGGAAGAGGAAGGGGAGGAGGAAGAGGAAGGGGAGGAGGAAGAGGAAGGGGAGGAGGAAGAGGAAGGGGAGGTGGAGGAGGAAGGGGAGGAGGAGGAGGAAGGGGAGGAGGAGGAGGAAGAGGAAGGGGAGGAGGAAGAGGAAGGGGAGGTGGAGGAGGAAGGGGAGGAGGAGGAGGAAGGGGAGGAGGAGGAGGAAGAGGAAGGGGAGGAGGAGGAGGAAGGGGAGGAGGAGGAGGAAGAGGAAGGGGAGGAGGGGAGAGGCACGCTGTAGGCACCTCCAAGGCTCTGTGGAGCACACAGAGGGACTTGCTGACCTCAGACACTAACCACGGTGTCCTCATCACTCTCTCTAAGGCGACTGGGTTCTAGAGCAGAGTTGACCGGGCGGGTGGTGGCGCCGGGACAGGAACCCGAGTTTGTCAGAGCCCCTCCCGTCAGTGGTGTCCACTGGCCTCTGCTGGCTCCCCAGGTGCTCAGGTCACGAGGGAGCGTCGCTCATCCTGGAGCTGCCCGTCCTTCGCTGTCCTCCGCCCCCCCACACCAGCAGGTCCGAGTCGGGGCAGGGACCCAGGAGGGCTGCCAAACACCCCCAACCCGGTCCACCGGGGCCAGCTCCGGGCCTGCCCGGTCCTCCCCAGGAGAAGGGAAGAGCGTGGGCACATAGATTCCATGGACCAGGGGTGTTTACTGCCTGAGTCGCCCCCACTGAGTCCAGCGGCAAAATGACCAGGTCTCCTCCTGTCCTGTGACCACAGGTGAGCAGCCCCTGCCTGGAAACAAACCCGAGGGCAAAGGGAGCAATGAGGTCCCAGCAGCCCCCCCCCCCCCCCCCCCCCGTGATGGGCCACTGCTGCTCCCGCTCAAGGAGCAGTGACCTTCGGGAGCTGCTCGGGGCTGTCAGGCGTCACAGCAGAGAAAGGGTCCCTCTAAGACCAGCCACAACCCCAGCTTCCCAGGGCAGAGCTCTGGGGGCCAACAGCCGACCCTGTGGAGAGGAGGGGGATCAGTCTGATCTCAGCTGGGAGCTCGCCACTCCCCGCCTCTCTGCCGGGCCTGCTGGTGACACTGAAGGCTTAGGGACGTATCCGGGACGGGAGCCTCTGTCACCCACCGGGCCTTACATGACGGCGACGCCCTGATGAAGGGGAGAAGATCCGGAAAACAGCTCCCGGGTTCCCGGCCGCCTTCCCAGGGGAGGTCGCTGTAGTCTCAGGGCGGCTGAAGCACTGTCCAGGCCCGGCTGGGGGCACCGCGCCCACTTCTGTGAAATCGCTCTGTTCCGGAGGAGACCGGGGCTCCGTTTCAAGCGAGTGGCCGGGGACCAGCGGCAGGGCAGCGCCTGGCACCTCGGTCACCTGGGTCCCAGCACCCCGCAGGCTGGCCGCGTCCTCCCTGTCCTCAGGGATTTGGTATGAGAACACGCACAGCCGAGTCTCTTCTCCAGTACGAGTGGGGTTCTCCATCTTCCTTGGCTCCCTGAGGGTGTGGGACTCGCCTCTCAGCCCGCCTGCGGTACCTGGCTCGGGCCCCGGGGCTGGGGGGCTGACAGGGCCCAGCTCAGCATTCAGACAGAGGTACTGACAGTCAGAGATGACAGGGAAGGTCCGGTGCCGGTCTCCACATGGGCTCTCTCCTATGGTCCCCATATAGGACCCCAGACGAACTTCCCTTCCACCGTTCTACATGGTGCACCGTGCCTGCCTCCAGCTTGGGGCCCTGGGCTTCAGAGGGGCTGCTCTGGCTCCCGGTGAGCTGGCCTCACCTGCCCCCACCCACCTGCTCCCCACACCTGTCCGCTCCCACACCTGCTCCCACACCTGCCCCGCCCACCTGCTCCCCACACCTGCCCGCTCCCACACCTGCCCCCGCCCACCTGCTCCCCACCCCTGCCTGCTCTCATACCTGCTCCCACACCTGCCACTCACACCTGCTCCCACACCTGCCACTCCGACCTGCTCCCACTGATATCCACACGAGTGTGCTTCTTGCTGCTCCTTCCATTCAGTGTGACATGTCCGGAGCACCAGGGGTGCTGGTTCTGCCACCTCATCATCGCACTATGTCCACACCTCGGGGCAACGCCTCCTTGTTTCCAAAGAAAACACAGCAAAAGGTGATTTGGGTCTTTTTTTTCCTTCTTTACCGATGTCCTTCCACACACTTGAAAATCAGTCAGTGGCACACAGATTTCATTGGATTTTTTCTAAGGACTTCACCGACTCCATGGGTCCATTCATGGAGAATGTGCATGTTTGAAATACGGCGATAAGGGAAGTCTTCTCAGAGGAGAAAGCGTCTAGGCCGAGGAAACAGACACCGTACGATCTTAAGTAAACGGGAGCTGTGGGGTGTTAGAGGTGCCACGAGGTGGCAGTGCCTCGGAAGAGAAGTGAGCTGGGCGCGAACAGGAAGGGTCGAGGTGGGACAGCTCCCTGTGTCCTCGAAGTGTAGGGGGAAGCCCCTCGAAAGAGGCCTGAGCGAGGTAATTACATGATTTGCTTTGTGTATTTTAAAGACTCTCTGAACGCGCTCTGGCTGGTTTGGCTCAGTGGTTAGAGCATCGGCCTGTGGACCCAAGAGTCGGGGGTTCAGTTCTGGGTCAAGGGCACCTACCTCGCTGTGGTTCAATCCCTGGCCCTGATGGGGGTCATGGGGGAGGCAACCAATCAATATGACTCTCTCACATCGATGTTTCTCTCTCTCTCCCATTCTATCAAAAATCAATGGAAAAATATCCTCGGGTGAGGATTAAACAAAACAAACTGAACACCCCATGAAATAGAGAGTGTACGGGGCCAGGCACGAGTTAGAGCTCTTTGCCAGCCTGCAGGGGAAGGTGATGGTTCTGAGCCAGCGCTCAAGTCTTCAGAACAGATGGTGACAGTTAGATAGCAAAGATAAGGTCACTAGGCGTTGGTGATTGACTTGCGGTGTGCCTACAGAAGGAGAGGGGGACAGGGGAGACACCAATCCTGGCCTGAGCGCCAGGGGAGATCGTGGGAGAGATGCCAGCGCGGGAGAGCGTGGCAAGGCCACCACGAGGTCTGTCTTGAATGTCAAGTGGAAATCGTGTCACTCTTTCACGCAGTCTTCCAATGGCATCTCCACTTTCCCACAGGAAAGACGACATCCTCAGGGGGACCCAAGTTCTCCACAGGCCCTCTGCCCTGCGCTGTCCCCCGGTCTCACTCGACTGCAGACACCCTGGCCGCACAGCTGCCGAGTGCGCTAAGCAGACTACCATGCAGGGAGCCTTGCCTCGCAATCCTTCCGTCCACGATGCTCGTCTGACAGGAATCTGCATGTCCAGTCCCCCAGACCCAGGAGCCCTCTCCGTGAGGCCTTCCCAGGAATCTCATCCAAAAATCAAAGTCCCTATTTAAAAAAATAACTAAAGCCCGGCCAGTGTGGCCCAGTGGGTTGAGCATCATCATCCTGTGGACTGAGAGGTCCCGGTTTGATTCTCGGTCAGGACACATGCCCAGTTGTGGGATCGATCCCCAGTGGGGGGCGTGCAGGAGGCGGCCGGTCAGTGTTTCTCTCTCACATCGACGTTTCTATCTTTCTCTCCCTTCCTCTCTCTCTAAAAAAATCAATAATATATTTTAATAAAATAAAAATCAAAGCCCCTGCCCATCAACACTCTCTTTTTTGCTCTATTTTCTCATTAGTAGTTATTGCCATGCAATCCCCTCTGTGTAGTAGTTATTTTCAGTTGTCTGGTTGCCTGTAGTGGAAAGTCCATGCGGGCGGGATTTTCGTTTTCTCTTTTGTCATACTCTTTCCCCAACCACTCAAAGAAGGCCTGACACATAACAGGGATGGCATATCTATCTATCTGTGGGAGGAAGGAGGAAGGAAGGAAGGAAGGAAGGAAGGAAGGAAGGAAGGAAGGAGGGAAGGAAGGAAGGAGGGAGGGAGGGAGGGAGGGAGGGAGGGAGGGAGGGAGGGAGGGAGGGGGGAGGGAGGGAGGGAGGGAGGGAGGAGGGAGGGAGGAAGGAAGGAAGGAAGGAAGGAAGGAAGGAAGGAAGGAAGGAAGGAAGGAAGGAAGGAAGGAAGGAATATAAGTAACCATATTGAGCATGCATTGTAGATACACCTGGATTTCAAGGAAAAAGTTGAGGATTTGCGTATGAGAAAAACCATTTTTGAATGTTGCCCTTACATTTAGCCTTTAAGTGAGCTCTTTTATTACGAAAATGCATTTTAGGTGCAATGCTGTTTTATGTTGCTTAGTACTTTGAACAAGACAAACATTTTATCTGCGGAAAATGACCATTTATTTCTCCCTTTCTGCACATTACTATTTTTCTTGTCTTATTGCATTGGGCAAGATATTTGGAAAATGGTGACTAGCATCAGAGCTGCATATACATTCCACTTCTCATTAAAAATTATTAAATTTGGTAGGTTGTATACCAAGATTTTTTTTTGCAGAAGTCCAAGTTGAACCATTGTATTTCTCACATCACACAATGAAATTAGTTAGAAACTTTGTTGTTATTCTTATAACAGCTATTGTTTCCTAACTCAGAGTGACCTGGCCAAAGAATATTTTGATACAACCACTTACTGCTTTATAATATTATAAGTTACAAAATATTTAAGTAGTCTTGGTGGTTATGGACTTAACATTTCCAGCAGGTGACCAGGAAGGAACTTCTTCCCTGCTTGGAGGCTCCTGAGTTCACATTTTCCTCTAGAACTCATCTGCAATTAAAAATGCTCTCTTTTTTAATTCTAGTCCATTCTAAAGGTGACGACTTCTGCTGATGGGGACCCAACAGCTTTCTAAGGCAGCGTTTTTGTTGCTGCGTATCTCTGCCTTTTGGCACACTTTTGCTTACCTTGAGCCAAAATACTCTTCCACGTGATACCTGTCTTTTGTGCAGTCTAACAAATTCCTGCTCTTCCAAACTTCCCCAGCTGTTTCTCCTCTCTTGGTTACCCTTCTCCAGCTCCTCATGTCTTCATGGTTACCAGACTCCCAATTGAACACGTGTTTATTGACTCTGGCTTGAAGTGGTAGAATGGAAAACTCTACCCTGTGTTCAGAGAGGCCACGTTCCATCCGATGGACAGTTTGATTTCCGATATCTCTGGGAAACAAATTCCACAGGAAGCCAAGTGGGGGTCAACACAACCCCGCCCAGAGGGAGACCACAGAACTGAAGGAAGAGCAGCAGGAAGAGGGGGACATAGGCAGATGGAGAAGAGAGGGAAAAGGGTGGAAAAAAGGAGGGATGTGTAGGTCGCATCTGCTAAGACCCAGACCCTAAAACTGAATTTGACAGGCAAGAGGTGTCTGGGCCAATGCCTGTGAAGGGGCAGAGGAGGGAGCAGGAAAGCAGGAGGGCCTTCAGACCATGATATAGTCACACACCCATGGAGAAGAGACATGCAGGAGGGAAGATTGGATAGCAAGAGCCTCAACCTGAAGCAGGTCTAAGAAAGATCTGGCCAGGCTGATGGCAAGTCTCCAAGCCACAGATGCCCATCGGACGGGCCCGTCTTGCATGCACGGGCCTGAGTTCGTACCCCTGCAGTGCCCAGCCATGGCCACTGGCCAGGAGCAGACTGCAGGAAGGCATGGGGTCGCACACGGCGGTGCATGCAGATGGCACCATCTGGGTCCCCAAGTCAATTACGACCCTCAGCAGGAGAGTCCAGGGAGCTCCTCCTCTTGGCTGCCACAGTGGAGGAAATGAGGTGAACGGAGAAAAATAATAATAAAGTGGAAAGAATGCATGGAAGGAGTCGTCGGTGTGCGTTCTTCTCGTTCGGTGCATGTTCCTTTAGAACGAACGAACGTGTAGGCTTTTATACCCATGTGCGTCTCACACAGGGAGCGCTGGGCTGCATCTCGCTCCCTGGTCAGCGAACTCCGCTGACGCGTGTTGAGTGTTGCACGTTGCTGCTCCCGGTGAGGACAAGACCTGGCTGGGTGGGACTCAGCCCAGCTCAGATGGAGCGGGAGACTCAGCCCGGCACCCCTCCTTCACGGCGGAGAAAGGGCTGGCGTTCGCGTGTTTGAGACACTTACCTCCAAGGACATCGGCACCAACCTCAATCGCGGATCCAGGGTCCTCCCTCCAGCCTCAGAGGAAGCAAGACACCTGCCACTGGGCTTCCCCTCTGGTACCGGGGGAGCTTGGGTTGGAAGGAGGTGAGCACGCCGCCGTGTGGGGTTCCCATGGGGGGTGAATCGCGCTCCGCCTCAGTGGGGGTGGGGCTGGAGACCGGTTCATGATTGGCCACAGTTTTGATGAGAAAGTTATACACTCAGAGCTGGGTTTTCCAGCATCTCCTGTCTCCACCATTCACTCTGCACGTGGCAGCCCCCCCAGGCTGAGACCCGCATGCTCAGTGACGAGTCTCCCAGGAGACAGAGGAGAGAGAACACTGGCAGGTGAGTCATTTACCCTCGTCAACTGCTCAGGAAGTTGTTCTGTGAATATTTTCATGGTTTTTGTTTGTTTTGTTTTGTTTTGCTTTTGTTGCTGCTCATTATTATTACATTTTCATTTTTTTTTTACCGTACATTTCACTTCCTTTTTGTTAAATTTTCATTTACATTGCATGTCCTGCTTGTTTTTCAAGTGTTCATTTATAGATTAAATAGTACATTGGACGTGTACTGTATATAGGAAAGGTTAAAACAGGGGTCCTGGCTGGTGTGGCTCAGCGGTTGGAGCTTTGGCCTGCGGTCCGGAGAGACCCGGGTTCGGTTCCCGCTAAGGGCACGTACCTTGGTTGTGGTTTGTCCCGGCCCTGGTTGGATCATACGGGTGGCAGCCACTCGATGTGTCCCTTTCACGTCGATGTTTCTCTCTCTCTTCCTGTCTCTCCTTCCTGCTCTATCTGAACAAAAAATGGAAAAAAAATGTCCTCAGGTGAAGAAAAAAAAAAGGAATCATTGGAGGGGCAGGAACAGATTAATTCAATTTACATTATTTCTAACGAGAAAAATGATTCAGATCTCGAACAGCCTTCCAGAATGAATTAAGTTCGAGAACCGAGGTTCCGCTGTAATTTAAACAATTGTAAATGTGGTCTCACTACGAGTAAGTCATATCCCACTGCCCACACTTGATTTTTGCAAAATCTGAGTAAAATGCAATGCAAAGCAAAGCACAGCTGGGAAGGATGTGGTCATACCCGCACCGGTGGAGGCTGCGAGCGTCTGTCACCCCAGACTGTCGCCATGCATCCCCCCCCTCGCAGGAGCCGCGCTGCAATTTCCACCCCGTGGCCGGCTCTGCCTGTCCTTGGACCTGGCGCTCACAGGTTACTCCCCATTGCTGTGGGCGTCTTTCCATCACCACAGTGTTGAGATCCCTCTAGGTCATTGCATGGCGTCGCAGTTTATTACTGAGACTTCCGATTCCTATGCCCGCTGTTGTGTTGCTACCCCGTGACGGGTATTCTGATTCTGCTGTTGACGGCACGGAGCCCGGCTGTGGGCGAGGGCCACTGTGAACGAGGCTTATCTGTCACTCCTCTACAAGTTGTCCGAGAAATACGTCTCTCTTCCTCTCGGGGCAGGAATCGTAAAAAAAAATTAATAAATAAAATTTGCAAGAAATGGGTCAAAAATTATGCACAATGATGGTGTCATTCTTCATTTCTGCCTGCAACACAGGGAAGTTCCAATAAAGCTATACTTTCTGTTTTTTTGTTTGTTTGTTTGTTTTTTATCCTTACCTGAGGACATTTTTCCATTTATTGTTCAGGTAGAGTGGGAGGGAGAGAGAGGAACATCGATGTGAAAGGGACACATCGAGTGGCTGCCACCCGCACAACCGACCAGGGCCGGGGACAAACTGCAACCGAGGTACGTGCCCTTAGCGGGAACTGAACCCGGGTCTCTCAGGACCGCAGGCCGACGCTCTAACCGCTGAGCCAAACCGGCCAGGGCAACTTTCGCCGACATCTGCTGTTGTCCATGCTGAGTACAGCCGTCTTACTGGGCGTGAGGCGGAATTTTATTGCGGTTTTATTCTGCGTGACGTTTTCACACCTTCCTGGCGTGTCTGCGCGTGTGCGGGAGCTCCGCAAGCCCTTTGCGGTCTCTCTCCCCTCGCTTGGCCTCCCGGGACTGGCGTGGAGCACATTCCTCCGTGACCTGGGAAATAAACTACTTGTCTTGGGACGACACTGGTACAGCGCTCACACGTTGTGCTGCCAACTTTCCTCCGGGCTGGGGCTGCCTCTTCATTTCCTTAATGGTGTCTTTCGATGAGAAGAGGCTTTTAATTCTGAGGAAGCTCAAATTGTCAATCTATTTTCTTTTATGGTTATTGCTTTTGACATCCTGCTAAGAAGCCTGTGCCTACTCCAACATCACAATTAGAGTCTCTGGGTTTCTCCTGAAAGCTTCCGTGGTATAAATTTCACATGTGGGACTATCATCTCAATTAATTGCTGGGAAGGGTGTGGAACGGGGTTTCGGTTTCCCTCGTTTCTGTGTGGGTCTCCCATGGTTGGGCTGCTGGTTGTTAAAAGACTTGCCTTCCTCCTTGGCATCGCCTCGACGTCTTTGTCAAAAATCAATGGGTTCGGTACGTAGGAAACCATCGGCGCTCTATTATTTTCCATCGATCTGGTACCTGGATGAATGCCAACAGCATCGCTCTATTTATTGCAACTTTATAGTAAATATTGATACCAGTTATGAGCCTTCAAACCTGGTTTCTCAAAATTATTTTATCTCTTCTAGACCCTTTGCATGCCAATATAATTTTAGAGTCACTTATTGCTATTTACCAAAAAGAGAGGGAATTTGGATTTTGAATGGAAGTGAACCGAATCTATAGAAGTGTGGGGTTCTGACATAATAACAATGACTCTCTAGATCTATGAACATGGTATACCCCCCGTATTTCTCTCTCTTTACCTTTCTAAGCCCAATTTGTATTTTTCAAATAAAAAGGTCGCCGGTGTCTTTTATTCAAGTTATCCTGAAGTTTTTATTTATTTTCATAAATTATTTTAAAAATTATTTCTAATTGATTGCTGCTATTATATATATTTACTTATATATTTATATATTATATATATATTAAGTATTTTGTGCTCATTTGTTTCCTATAACCATACTCAACTTCCTTCATAAGCTATTAGATTTTGTTGCAAGGTTGCCTTGTTTCAAGGTTGCCTAAGCAACTTCTATGTAAACATGGACATGGGTAGCTTTGATTTTTCCTCGCAAATACTTGTGCCGTTTACACTGCTGGTGCTTCCTAACCGCCCTCGCTAGGTCCAGCGGCAGTCGGGCAGCAGTGCTGAACGCAGGTAACACCTCTTCCCGGATGGCGGTGAAGGCTTTCCTTGCGTCGCCATCGACAACGGCTGCAGGTGATTCATACCTGCCTGTCCTCGTCAAAGTGCTGGGTGACAAGGACCAATCTTTTGGGTTTTTTTTAAAGTATGTTTTTTTTATTATTGTTATTGTTAATTTTTTAGAGAAAGAGGAAGAAAGAGAGAGACAGAAACATGGATGAGAGAGAACCATCGATCGGCTGCCTCCTGCACGCCCCCTACTGGGGATGGAGCCCACAACCCGGGCATGTGCCCTGACTGGGAGTCGAACCCGGACCTCTCAGCCCTTGGGACGCCGCTCCATGCCCTGAGCCACACCAGCGGGAAAGGACCAATTTCTGAATGTTAAACAAATGCTGCGTTCCCAGAACAAGCTCGCTCAGCCCCCGCACAGCTTCCTGTATCCATCACCGCGTCTGTCTGGCAATGTCTTATTTAGCGTCTCTGCGTCTCTGCTGCTGACAGGCATTGGTCTATAACTGCATTTTAATATCTGTGTTAGGTGTTAGTATCAGGCTTACACTGGCATCATGACATGGTTTGGAACATCTTCTTCCTCTGTATTTTGCAATAGGTGAGCTCAGTGCTACTTCTTACTAATTAAATGTTACGTTCATGGGTTAGGCCACCCACACTTAGAGTCTTCATTGCAACAATGTATTGAATTATGGATTCAGTGTTATAAACAGGGGGCTCCTCAGACTTCCTATTTCTTCCTGTCTTGATAAGTTATGTTGGTTCAAGAAATGTGTCCATTACATCTAAATTGTAAAAATCACTGGTATAAAGATGTTGAACGTCTGACCCTGGGTGGTATCTACGCCCCCGTTCCAATACTGATTATTTGCGGTTTTCCCTGCGCCCTCCCCCATGAGTGTGTGTGAGCACGTTCCTTATTATCTAAATGACTTGCTAAGGCCTTACCAAGTTTTATAACCTTTCCAAAAACTTTTTTTCACTTTGTTAGTTTCTTAACTGCAGGTTTTCTATTTCACTTAATTCTGCTCCAACCTTCATTGTTTTTATTCTACCACTTTCTTTGGGATTCATTTGCTCTTATTTTTCTAGCTTGAGATATATCATCAGCTTTTAATTTTTCTTTCCCCCATTACATATGAAAGTGTATAAATTCCTTTCTAAGTGTTGCTTTAGCCTCAGCTCGTCAATTTCGATACATTGTGCTTTCGTTTTCATTCTTTTCCAAATACTTTCTCATTTCCATTAAGATCGTACTACACTGGTGGGTTATCCTATCGTGTCAATGTTAATTGCCAAGATTTGGGGTATTGTATTATTATCCACTTCTAATTTAACTGTAATATCTTCGTGGGGCTTTGGTACCATGGTTACGCTGGCCTCACAAACGAATTTGTAAAGCATTCTCTCCTCCTGCATTTAGTTGTATTGTGACCAGAGGTCATATAAGTTATTATGTCAATCCTACGAACTTACTGAGACCTGTTTCATGCCGTAGCATAGGTCGTCTCGTCGAGGTGAACTTCCCACGCGCGAGGAGAATTGCGTTCTGTGGCCCGGGGAATACGATCCATGATACTGTAATAACGTTGTATGGTGACAGGTAATTACTAACCGTATCACGGTGATTATGTCATAAGGCACACAGATGTGAAATCGCGATGCTGTCCACCTAGAACGAACACCATGTCTATACTTCAGTAAGAAATATGCCTCCTGCGGTGGCTGAAACACTATTTGACCGATGTCAGCCCTTTAGGTGTGTTGACAGTTTTTATTTTTTTAGGTCTTCTGTATGTTCGGTGACTTGGGTTTATTTGTCCTATCATACTGAAATATGGGGTTAAAATCTCCACATAGACTGTGGATATATTTCTTCCTCCCTTCAGTTTTGCCAAGGTCTGCTTCCTGTATAAATCTACAGGCAGCCCTGGCTGGTCTGGCTCAGTGGTTGGAGCATCAGCCCACAGACCAAAGTGTCACAGGTTCAATTCTGGTCAAGGGCACGTACCTCAGTTGTGGTTTGGTCCCAGCCTTAATAAGGTTGTGCAGGAGGCAACTAACTAGTCCATGTGTCTCTCTCACATTGATCTCTCTCTCTCTCTCTCTCTCTCTCTCTCTCTCTCTCTCTCTTTCTCCCTTTCTCTTCCTCCCACTCTGTCTTAAGATAAATGGAAAAATATCCTCCGGTGAGGATTTAAGAAAAAAAAATTGCAGGCAATAGGATCCTATGTGCAGAAAATACTAAGGGGTCATCCCAAACCCAATATTTGACAAGGTCGCAGATGCAGTTTCTATATGTACCCGAGAAGTCTATCCGACAGGCTGGTGAGGAGGTCTCTGAAAATGACATCCAAAGGACATTTCCACTCCCAGCCCCATCGACAAGAGTACAATACCTCGTTCTGAGTTTCACAGGAAGTTAGACTTGTACACGGAAAACCGTAACGTTGCTGGGGTCATCAAGATGTAAATACTAAGGCAGCCCACGCTCGCAGATCAGAGGAAGCGGCAGTGTGCTCAGACGGACTCCCAGATCCAACGCACCCCCAGATGAAACGCCACCAGACTCTTTTCTGTGTAATGATACGTGCACCCTAAAACAGGCATGCAAACGTGGAGGTCCTAGAACAGAACACGTCTTCTGGAAAAAGAAGAAGAAAGGTGGAGGACTTCTACTTCCAATTTCAAGACTTTCTTTAAAGCTGCTACAATCAAGAGCACGTGGATTTGTCAAAGGACAGACAGACAGCCCAACGGAATAGAACTGAGAGTCCAGAAACACACCCTGACATGTTTAGTCACTTGGTTTTCTTTTTTTCTTTTGATATGTTTTTATTGATTTTTTGGAGAGAGCTAGAAACATCAGAGTTAGAGAGAAACATCGATTGGCTGTCTCCTGCATGCCCCCCACTGGGGATCGAGCCCACAACCCGGGCATGTGCCCTGACCGGGAATCGAACCAGGACCTCTCAGTCCATGGGACATGCTCAATCCACTGAGCCACATTGGTTGGGTGGTCACTTGATTTTCGATATAAGGAGTCAAGACATTTAAATGGAGAAATGATTGTTTTTTTAAATGGTACAGAAACAACAGGATAATCATAAGAAGAAGAGGAAGCAGTGGAGGAGGAGAAGGGAGAGGACTTAGATTTTTACCTCACATCATTTACAAAATTAATTCAAAAGGTATCGCCCAGCCGGTGTGGCTCAGTGGTTGAGCGTCAACCACGGGGAGGGGCCCCCGGAGACCTCCCAGAAGACCCCGAGGCCTGGCGGGCCACCCCCAGCTGTGACAGCCCGGGATGAGCAGGGAGCAAACATTGAGAGCAAATGTTTAGAAATGTTTATAGAAAATTGACAGAGTAATTTTATGTCTGTTGAAATTAATCATAAAACTGAGGAGTCTGTATTCTGTATACCTTTGGATTTCATTTTTTGAGTAATTTCTTTTTGCTGTAATTTTCAAAATACTGTCTGTGATGGACGGGGGGAAAAAGCTGTTTCTCCCCCAAAGGTGATTAGAAAGGCAGGTAATGCTTCCCGAGGCTGGAAGAGGGGTGCCAGGGAGATGGGGGGCTGGGGCCAGGCAGGGGTCAGGCAGGGGCAGGTGGGCGGGGCTGA
This sequence comes from Molossus molossus, assembly GCF_014108415.1. Taxonomy (NCBI): domain Eukaryota; kingdom Metazoa; phylum Chordata; class Mammalia; order Chiroptera; family Molossidae; genus Molossus; species Molossus molossus. Next base: position 2,029,501 of record NW_023425362.1, read on the forward strand.
GGCCAGGCAGGGGCAGATGGGCGGGGCTGGGGCCAGGCAGGGGCACGTGGGTGGGGCTGGGGCCAGGCAGGGGCAGACGGGCGGGGCTGAGGCCAGGCAGGGGCAGGTGGGCGGGGTTGAGGCCAGGCAGGGGCAGGTGGGCGGGGCTGAGGCCAGGCAGGGGCAGGTGGGCGGGGTTGAGGCCAGGCAGGGGCAGGTGGGCGGGGCTGAGGCCAGGCAGGGGCACGTGGGCGGGGCTGGGGCCAGGCAGGGGCAGATGGGCGGGGCTGAGGCCAGGCAGGGGCAGGTGGGCGGGGCTGAGGCCAGGCAGGGGCAGGTGGGTGGGGCTGGGGCCAGGCAGGGGCAGGAGGACAGGAAGGGTCTCTGGGACCTGGCCAAGGGGTCAGTCCATGCTAGAAGCATGAGGGACCAGCTCTAGACCCCCAACAGAGCAGACCCCTCTTTCTGATGACTCTGGTATTTGTACAGGGGTTGGAGCCTGAACCAGATGTGGGCAGGTGACGCTGGCTCAGTGTTAGTCAGTGAAGTTCCCCAGAGTCCCAGGGCCTCACTGCGGGCACTCGGAGGGGGCACTCGGAGGGGGCATGCGCACTGGGGGGCCTCGCTGGACCCAAGAGCTGGCCTCCCTGCAGCTTCCTACCAAGCGCCTTGGTTCTGTCCAGCCCTGCAGGGCCGGAGGGGGGCAGGGAGCCAGGACGCAGACTCAGCCCTTCAGCCCTGCCCCGCCCAGAGTCAGAAGCCGGGACATCTCTCTGCTGCAAGGTCAGGGGCAAGGGGCCGGCAGGTCCACAGCTCACCCCACAGCAGACAGAGAGACAAGTTCCCTTTTATGTTCCCACGTGGGGAGGTTTCGTGTCTTCTTTCTTTTTAGTTCCGCAAAGCCAGTGATTCGGCAGCGGGGCTGAAACAGCCAGGCCTTGGCCCCTCGCCCGACGGAGAAGAACCTGACCAGCAGGGCCCCCGGGGAGCCGCCAGGCTGCAGGCTGCGGACAAACCAGTTGGAAGAACCAACAGGGCCCCCGGGGAGCCGCCAGGCGCAGGCTGCGGACAAACCAGTTGGAAGAACCAACTGGGCCCCCGAGGAGCCGCCAGGCTGCAGGCTGCGGACAAACGCGGCCAGGTGTTTCGGGGCCACTAAGTGAGTCACGCCAACACTACGCGGACCGCAATTCAAATTTTAAAATGAACCACCTTCCTTGGAAGCCACTGAGATTTACGGGGAAATAAATAAATGTATCACCTCTGCGTTCCCGTTCACGTCAACCCTCTGCAAAGAACAAGCTTGGGGAGTTTGCTGGGGAAGAGCCAATGTCAGGCGTGCGGTGTCCCAGCCACCGACCGTGCCCCAGGCTCTGCTCCGTCCCCAGCCCACCCTCCGCAGCTGCCTCGTGCCAGGCCCGGCGCCAGGCGACAGAGACCGGCCGGGTGCTCAGGAGAGGCCCCTCCCCACCCTGAGTGGGGGCCAATCATAGCCTTCGGAGCAGCCGGCTGGTGACATGTCAGCACCAGGCAAGGCGATGTCGTGACTGTGACATCAACGGGACAGTGTGCCCAGCCTGTGGCCGGAAGCTGGTCCGGACTTGATGCTGGCAGGACAGGGTCCCGGACGCACCAGGACGCACCAGAACTCCGGGGTCGGACCGCGCTGAGGTCCAGCCTGTGCTGATCGACCCCCCGCGTGGAGGGAAACAGCCCCGCGGAAAGCAGTGTGTCCCCGGAGGGAAGTGTGCAGGCAAAGCCTAGGAAACTACAAATCAACGAGACAAACAGGCCCCTGGGCAAAGTGGCCGAGGAGGGGAGAGACACGTAGGAGGAAGGACGACCAGCAGCAGACCTGTGACGCACACGCTCTGCTCAGTGACCGGGAAGTGCCACGTTCGGCCGAGCCGTCCCAGGCCCGCCAGGTGGGAATATGTTTGAAATGCTCAGGGACTGGTCAGTCCTCTGACAGGAGCAGGTGGTGCCAGGGTGGGTGAGCTGCTGAGCAGGGAGCCGGCAGCCCCGGTGGGCAGACCTATGAGAACGGCTGGTCCGGGCCCCTGTCCGCTGCTCAGAGCACCTGGCTGGGCTGGCGCAGGGGGGAGCCCCCGGGCAGTGGCCATCTGCTGGAGGGTGGCCATCCACTCGAGAGTGTCCCCGCAGGACGAAATCCAGGTGCTCGCAGAACAGGTGAGATGCCAACAGAGGAGATCAGAGGCGACACCGTCCACGTGCGCTCCAGGGGCGGCGTCCCCTCGTGTCAAAGAGTGGAGGCGAACCCCACGCCTGGGGATTGAACAGTAGGCGGGGACCTGGGCACCAGGCTGCAGGTCCAATCACCACCCAGGCCAGGGACAGGTAGGGGCACCAGGCTGCAGGTCCAATCACCACCCAGGGCCAGGGACACGCAGGGGCACCAGGCTGCACGACCAGGTGATGGCCACCGGGGAGTCTCTTCTCACTTATTTATCAACCTGTAGGTACACCTCGTGCCCTTTACTATGTATCTGTTATGGTTCCAAAAAAATAAATGTGAAAATCAAAGAAGGAGAGAAGGAAAGGAGGGAGGAAGGGAGGGAGGGAGGGAGAGAGGGAGAAAGGGACGGACGGTTTGGACAGCTAGTCCGGCCCCTGGGCCCCCGGAGGACGGCCCCTCCAGAGGCGGGGGCCAGCTCCAGCCCTCAATGTGGCCCTCGGTGGCCCTCGGTGGCCTCTGGACAGGCTCTGGGCCCCGCAGAGCAGACGCCGCGCCCCAGCAGGAGGTCCAGAAAGCGGGGCATTGATTTCTAATGAGAAATAAAAGCGGGTCTGGAGATCTGCCCGAGTTAATGAACGGACTCGTGGGAAGGCAGGTGTGTGGATCCTTTGCCAAGCTGGTTCCGGTAAGAAACTGGTCAACACGCGAGGAACATTTTCATTATTAGACTAAATAGGTTTTAAGGCGAAAAGCCCGGCAGCGACGAAGATCGACGGGCCCTCCTGCCAAACAGAACAATAGATCAAGAAGACGGAGTCGCTGTGAACACATCCGCCCCGCGTGCTTCGCTGGCGCAAAGTACGCCGGACAGGGCGGCAGGAAGATTTACCGTCCAGGACCCGAGCAAAGCCTCCCTAGAAACAGGGAGATCGGAGGGAGAGAAAGAAAGAAATCAAAAACACACGAAAGCATAAATACATATAAAATTTGAATAACAAGATTAATAAAAAACTCAAAGCAGGATAGATGTGTGCGCGGTCAGCTCCGACAGCCGGTGATGGACAGGCGGCGCGCACAGCCCGCACCCTCGCAGCACTCTGGCTGCACCCCCAGATCGGGAACATCCCAGAGGAGCTGAACAGAGCGGCCTACCCCCCGCCCCCCGAGGCAGCGCCTTCTGCTCGGGCGGCGGCAGGACGGAGGACAGCGCAGGAGAGCCAGCAGTAACGGGCCACACGAGTCACAGCTCCTGTGGTGAAATATATTCTCCAGAAAGAGAAATGAGCTAAGCTTTCATTCAAGGAGAGGCCAAACAAGGAGGAGGAGCAACCCCCATACATAAGGAGAAAGGAAATGCAACCTTAAAAAAAGCAAAACAGATAAGGACAGAAATCAGCGGAAAAGACAGACGTCCGACCAAGGTGGTCCGCGAGGAGGGGAAGGCGCGAATTCCCCGACTGCAGAGTCCAAACGGGAAAGCAACGCAGGAAGAGCAGAGAAGCGTGTGTGCGCATTTTTTAAAATACAGGCATACACTGGGAAACAGGCACATTGAAAACATTTCTAGGAGAGCATTTTGTTCACAGTTGGAGCAAGAAGAAATGGAAAATTTCCGTTTAAAATTTGCAATGGTGATTAACCCTCCCGGACGGGGGAGCACAAACCATACTAGGAGGAACCCGGGCCCAGAGCCGCAATCCTGCCCCTGGGGTCCCAGGGTCTCCAGATAATGGGGGTGGGGCGTGGGGGTCCATGCATTTCAAACATCTAGGGTTAGCGTAATGCCAGAGTTTGCAGAAAGGAGAAAAGAAAAAAGAAAAACCACTTCAAAAAGCAAAGGGTAGGCCCACTTCCCTTGTGGACAGTCTTATTTACACGCTTGCAAATCGACTGCAACATTGTAAATAAAATATGTCCTTATAAAGAGGGTTTAGTGAAGGGATGAAAAGAGGGTTTAACATCAGAAAATCGGAGGATGGCGTTTACTGCCTCAAGGGACTAAGTTAAATAAAGGAAAAAATATTAACTGGGTCAGTAGTAATAAAAAAAAAAAAAAGCACTAAGACAAAGACAGCGTGTTTTTTAATAAAATCTCAGACAACTGGCAATGAAGGGAGATTTCTCCCTGACCCACAGCTAAGTCCTCAAGCTCGGCAGCAACGCTGTATTCAGCGGATCCGCTGGAGATGTGGCTCCTTTCAGACGGAAACAGGACAAACTCGGCCATTCCTGTCTCCCTGGCAGTGCCCTGGTCAGCCGAGATGGGAGGACATGAGTATCTCCGGGGGGAGGGTGCCCTTGTCCCTAGTGACGTGATCACCCAACTAGAACGCTCGCCGGCATCAATGCACAAGTGTTAGGACGGACAGGAGGCCGCAGCACCGACAGGTGCGTGTCAGGGCCACAGTGGTCCCTCACACCAGTCATGTCTGCGGCAAACATGTCGTAACGAAGCAAAGCGACGTTAACAATCGCTAGAAAAACCACATTGTGGCCCTGGCCAGTTTGGCTCAGTGGTTAGAGCGTCGGCCTGAGGCCCTGAGAGACCCGGGTTCGGTTCCCGCTAAGGGCGCGTGCCTCGGTTGCAGTTTGTCCCCGGCCCTGGTCGGTTGTGCGGGTGGCAGCCACTCGATGTTTCGCATCGATGTTTCTCTCTCTCTCTGTTCCTCTCTCTCCCTCCCACTCTACCTGAACAAAAAATGGAAAAATGTCCTCGGGTGAGGATAAAAAAAAAACAAAAAACACATTGTGTCTAAGGATAAATCAGATCAAGAATGCATGAGACCTTTATGGAGAATGTTTTAAAATTCACGCAAATTTTGGCTCAGCGGTTTAGAGCATTGGCCCATGGACCAAAGAGTTGCGGGTTTGATTCTGGCCAAGGGCACGTACCTCGGTTGCGGTTCATCTCCAGTCCTGGTCAGGTCGTGCGGGAGGCAGCCAGTCAGTGTGGCTCTATCACATTGATGCTTCTCTCTGTCTCTCTCTCTTCCTCCCATTCTATCTGATGATAAATTGAAAAATATTCTCGGGCGAGGAATAAAAAAATTAAAAATAAAAATAAATAAATAAAATTCACACAAAGGTATTAAGAAAGATTAGAACAAGGGTGAAATGTACCAGTTCGAGGATGATCTGGCTTCACACAGACGAGATGGCGATTCTAATTCTCCGTAAAAAGCTGCACCTTCGTGAGAGTCCAATACAGGTTTTCAAGGGAAAATTTTGTCAACTTCAACAGCCTTATTCTAACATTTATACAGAAGCATAAAGGTCTGTAAACAAAATTAATTTATTCTAGAAAGAGGGAGAAAAACGAAGGAAAACCTGGCTTACATGCCATAAAGAAATTCTACAAAATGCCCATTTTTAAAAAAATAGTGAGGTTCAGGCACAGACATATTGGGTAAACACATGGAAGGACACAAAGGTCAGCAGCTGACCGCGTGTGTCAGCGACCTCCTCTGTGAGAGGGATGACATTACACTTCAATCGGAAAGGAACAGACTTCTTTAACGATAACGCTGAGTACACGCACCCCACTCATAAAACAAATATGAGTGCCCCCCTCACATTTAAGGAACAGGACCTCTAGATTGGGTAAAAACCTAAGTGCAAAAAAGTGTAACAATACAGCTAATGGGATAGAGTGTGGGAGAGGACTTTGTCTTGAATTGAAGATGCACTTACATATAGTAACTCAGAAACGACCGTCTAAGGCAAAAAGGAATGGATTCCACATAATGACATTAATAGGGTGAAGGCATCATTGGAGTGAACAGGAGACAGATTGGGAGAAAAGTTTGCTTCTTAAAACAAACAAACAAGAAATGGACATCTAGGATATGCAAGGGAGTGTCGACAACCGACAAGACAGAGACCGTAGGTGGTAAAACGGGGGAGGTGCACGGCAGGACCTCAGAGAAGGGAACTCGAACGTCCCCTACGTGTGGAAGGGACAGATGCTCGGGGATCGCTGAGCGGCAGGTTGAAGCCCCCAGCAGGTTCCGCGTCGCCCCACCCCTCACTCGCAAAGCTTTCGAGAGTATGAGGATGTGGGGAAACCACCCTCACGTGCCGCTGGGGGGGTGCACCGGCCACACCGGTCTGGAGGCGGAACTGACTGCACCCGGCGAAATTCAGTGGTGCCCCCGTGACCAGCCAGTCCGCTCCCAGGAAAACCCAGAGAAACTCATGAAGGTTCGAGCGTGAGGAGGCTGTAGTGTGTGTGTTTTGTGTTGGGGGCGGGGGGGACATTGTCCAGGTGACCCTGAGGAGGAGAACAAAATAAGTCAGATGTGGAAAATGTACACTAAGAATCAAAGGTTGGAGGCCCGTGCCAATTGCTGGTGAATTTCCAAAACAGAGCGTCGGAAGAAAAAATTCAGAAATACATCTACAACACAACAACGCGGAAGGGAACTTAAGATGAGCACGTGCCTCTTGAAAACTAGATTTTCCCAGTTGCACAAAGATTTAAGGACGGGCGAAACGCTTTAGAAAGAGGAACTGTATCGGGTGGGAAGGGGGTGAGTGCGGCTGGGATCTGGGGTGAAGGGGGAGCAGAACGGGAGCAGAGGGGCTCGCAGAGAAGGGCGGCTGGGATCTGGGGTGAAGGGGGAGCAGAACGGGAGCAGAGGGGCTCGCAGAGAAGGGCGGCTGGGATCTGGGGTGAAGGGGGAGCAGAACGGGAGCAGAGGGGCTCGCAGAGAAGGTGGAATCCACGGCCGGGGAGCGGCTGGGATCTGGGGTGAAGGGGGAGCAGAACGGGAGCAGAGGGGCTCGCAGAGAAGGATGGAATCCACGGCCGGGGCACGGCTGGGATCTGGGGTGAAGGGGGGGCAGAACGGGAGCAGAGGGGCTCGCAGAGAAGGATGGAATCCACGGCCGGGGCGGCCAGGACGATGAGCAGCCCTCTGAGCCTGGGAAACCAAAGCCAGCTGATAACAACATAGGAGTGAAAGCCTGTACTTCGGATGGACCAGAATTCACGAGTTTGTGCCAATGTACCCGTCAGTGCATAACCTTAGGAGAGATTCTCATCTGACTCTCGGGTTTCTCAAGCATGTGATGAAAATGAGGACAAAAGTCCTTCACTCCAAACTGAAGAAAGGAGAGGGCTGATTGTGCTGTTGCCATGGTGACAGGTAACTGCCCAAACTGACGTCAGCCAGCCCTGATCTACTGACAATTTCCCATCAGTCACCACACTCTTGAGTGACAGCCGTCAGTGGCAGCCTCGTCCCACTAACCGGGCGTCCACTGCCAACGTCGCCCAGTCCTGACAGCCTCCCTCTTCCCCGAGTCCACCCATCTCTGGCTCCCCACCCCCCAGCCTTGCAAGTGATGGGGTGTCTCCTTGTTCAGGAGACCACGCTCTTACTCAGCAAGAAATACTCTGTGTCCGGCTCCAGCCCTTGGTTTGCATGGTGCCCTCTTGCTTTGACGAGATAATGAACCTCATCTTCCGGGCATAATTGAGGACGGCATGACACCATTGATTAAGAGCCCAGGGTGGGAGGCCTGGTCAGGAAAAGGAGGCCGTGAGGCGAGGCCGCACCCGCACACTTCAGAGAGGGAGGAGCAGCCCAGGGAGGGGCGCAAGGCTGTGGCGGCCAAGCCACGTCAGCTCAGGGCTTTGCAGTGTCATGAAAGCGATACCAAAGCCAAGTCAAGATCGCGTCTCGAATGCTCGGGTCCCCAGTGAAAGAATCATACAGGATATGGAATGAAAACCAAGGGCAGGCAGCAGTAGGACTGTGATGTTATCCCTCATCCAAAAGAATGTGAAAAGTAAGGCACCAACAACAAGTGGAACAAATGGAAACTAGTGACGTAAATCCAAATAAAAATATATCAGAGGTTGTATTAAATGTAATGGGGCTGTGCACGCGAAATAAACACAGAGTTGTCAGATAATGATGAGCCCAAACTCTAACATACGCCGCTTAAGAAAGACATATAGTGCCCTGGCTGGTTTGGCTCAGCGGTTAGAGCGTCGGCCTGCGGTCCAGAGAGACCCGGGTTCGGTTCCCGCTAAGGGCACGTACCTCGGTTGCAGTTTGTCCCCGGCCCTGGTTGGTCATGCGGGTGGCAACCACTCGATGTGTCCCTTTCAAGTCAATGTTTCTCTCCCTCTTCCTCTCTCTCTCCCTCCCACTCCCTCCCACTCTATCTGAACAAAAAATGAAAAAATGTCCTCAGGTGAGGATAAAAATAAAATTTAAAAAAAGACCTACGGGCCGGCTGGTGTGGCTCAGTGGATTGAGCATCATCCATGGACTTACAGGTCCTGGTTAGATTCCTGGTCAGGGCACATGTCCAGGTTGCGGATTTGATCCCCAGTAGGGGTCATGCAGGAGGCAGCCAATCAGTGTTTCTCTCTCACATTGGTGTTTTTATTGCTCTCCCCCTTCCTCTCTCTCTAAAAGATATCAATAAAAACATATTTAAAAAAAAAGAAAGAAAGACACATGTTAAAGGTAAAGACAGCTATAAGTTGAACTTAAAATGTTGGGGAAAGATACACCATGCAAACACTAATTAATAGAAAGCTGATTTAGTTATAAGACAAAGTAGAATTCGAAATGAGAAGCAGGCAGTGGGTTCATATATTCCAAGTACTAAAGGAAAACACTGTCAACCAAGAATTCTATATCTGGCAAAACTGTCCTTCAAAAGTGAGGTAGAAATTGCCCTGGCTGGTAGAACATACTGAACAGGTGTTAGAGCATCGGCCCACACACTGAAGGGTCATGGGTTAGATTCCCAGTCAAGGGCACATACTTGGGTTACAGGTTCAATCCCCGGCCCTGGTCAGGGTATGTGTGGGAGGCAACCAATCAATGTTTCTCTCTCACATCTCTCCCCACCCCCCCCCAACCCATTCTCCCTCCTTTCCACCTTCTCTAAAAATCAATGGGAAAAATTTCCTCAAGTGAGGATTAACAAAACAAAACAAAACAAAAAAAAGAATGAGGGAGAAATTAAGATATTCCCACAGAAGTAAAAGCTGAGGGAGTTAGTTGCCATTGGACCTGAGCTGCCAGAAACTCAGGGGAGTCCTGTACACGATATGAAAGAAAACGAGGTAGCAATGGAGAAATAAAGCTCTCAGGGAAGTAAATACACAGGCAATATAAAAACTAATTTTATTGTAACTTTGGTTTGTAACGCTGATTTTTTGTTTTCTATGTGATTTAAGAGAATAGTGCATTGGAAACAATAATTAGTCTATGTTTTGGGACATACAATGTATAAAGATGTCATTTTGTGAGATCAATAGTTTAAAGGGGTGGACACAGAGCTCCATAGGAGCAGAGATTTTTGTTATTGATTATAAATTGGTATAAATTAAAACTAGGGTTACAAACAGGACACAAAAATACTAACTGTAGAGATAAGTAAAAATTATTAAAATTAAGGATTTCTTTTTTTTTTTTCTTTACTGATTTTAGAGAGAGAGAGGAAGGGAGAGGGAGAGAGAGATACAAACATCAATTGGCCGCCTCCTGCATGCCCCCCACTGGGGATTTGGCCGACAACCTGGGCATGTGCCCTGACCAGGAATCAAACCGGTGACCTCTTGGTACAGGGTCGATGTTCAGCTACTGAGCCACAGCAGCTGGGCAAAATTAAGGATTTCTCAGCATCAAATTAAGAGCTGCTTTCACCAAAGGGTAACTGGAAGAGTAGAAATGAGAAGCCACAGACAAGGAGGAAACATTTGCGATCTGTATGGCTAATATATAAAAACAACTCTTACCACTTTCTATTTTATTGATTTTTAGAGAGATGAAGAGAGTGACACAGAGAGGGAAACACTAATGTGAGAGAGAAACATTGATCGGCTGCCTCCTGCACAAGCCCCAAGGAGGAATCGAACCAGCAACCTGGGTATGTGCCATGACCGGGAATCAAACTCACCACCTTTTAGTGTATGAAGTAATGCTCCAACCAGCTGAGCCACACTTACCAGAGTGACTCTTACCGTTGTCTAAACAGAAGACAATCAAAAGTGGACAAAAGGCCCACTGAACAGATACTTCATAAAATATCAAAGTGGCCAACAAATAGGAAAAGGCGTCCACTTTTATTAGTCATCAAGTAAATGCACTTTAAAACCACAAAGAAGTACAACTACGTTCTTACATAAATGCTTTAAATGTCCAAACCGACCTTAGCCAGTGTTCACGAAGAGGTGAGACAGCAGACATTCTCAGACGATGCTGTTGGGAGTGGCAATTGGAACATAACTTGGGAAAGTGGTATGACATTACTTCCAACATGAACAAATGCACTCCTTTTCACCCAGGAATCCTGCTCTAGGGTGTACACCCTACAGAAATGCTTTTCTTTGGGTACCCATGCACCCAAAGACGTGTCCATCCTAGGGCAGCATTCTAATAGCCAAATGCTGGAAACAACCCAAGTGTCCACCAGCCATAGAACAGACACGTGATCAGTTATTACCATACACTCTGACTTCTTTTTTTTTTTTTATCCTCACCTGAGGACATTTTTCTATTTTTTGTTCGGGTAGAGTGGGAGGGGGAGAGAGGAAGAGAGAGTGAAACACCGATGTGAAAAGGACACATCGAGTGGCTGCCACCCGCACGACCAACCAGGGCCGGGGACAAACTGCAACCGAGGTACGTGCCCTTAGCGGGAACCGAACCCGGGTCTCTCGGGACCGCAGGCCGACGCTCTAACCGCTGAGCAAAACCGGCCAGGGCACACTCTGACTTCTTAACAGCTGGCTCCTCCTCAGCAGAGTTGTGACCGCCCCAAAGATGTTCATGTCCTAACGCTCTGAACCTGTGGACGTGAACTTATTATGTGTCAAAGGGGTCTCTGCAGATGCGCTAGGGGTCTGAGATGGGAGGTGATGAGGATCATCCAGCCGGGCCCCGTGTACTCACCGGGCCCTCGAAGGCGTGAGGATAAGAGTAGGAAATGGATTCTGCCCAGAGCACCCAGAGGGAAAGGGAGCTGCCCACCCAGTTTGGACTTTCATCTGCAAAACTCTAAGATACGAAATCTGGATTGTTTGAAACCACCATACTTGTGGTCATTTTTTTGTAAAAGCAGTAAAAAAAGTTAACAGTCTTCACAAACTCGGTTCCCCACCAGGAGGTCTGTGCTGCTCCCCCTTCACAGCACATCCGCCTCCTGTCCCTCCTTCCCTCCTGGACTCTGTTTCTTCACGTGTTGGCCTGAAAAATCACCAGCGTTGCTCTCTTGCCCTCACATTTCAGGACATTCTGGACTCCGGGGTGTAGCCAAGACACTGGCAAGCTCTATTTTGAAAACCCCTTCCCAACTGAGAAGGTCCTGGTCTTCTCAATGGCTCCCAAAGGGGTGCCAGGAATAGATTGGTAATTACACTACCAATGTGCAAGAGGGCACGATGGAACGTTCCAGCTCCACTGTGCAAGAGGGCACGACGGAATCTTCCCATCAAAGATATTTTAATTACTCCAATCCCAAGGCTGGCTTGGTCTCCCTGCCTCCTGATAAGACAGAGCAAATGAAATTCTTGGGGACAGACTGTCCAGGCCTACCTGTGCTGCTATCTGTCCCTTTGGAATGCACTTTCATTATGCGGGGCTGGTCGCTGCATCCAGGGGAGAGGAAATTGCAGAATCCCTTTAGAGACAATTAAAAGGAAGGATGTGCCTGCAGGTCGTTGGAAGTATCCAGGAACCGTGCCCTGGCTGCTCCTCCTTTAACCCTGTCGTCCCGTCTCCTTCCTTTATTCCTTTCCAAGCCTGACCAGGGAGGAAGAACAATCAGAACACCTGCCCGAGGCTTGTCTGGAAGGCCCAGAGCCCACCTCGCAGAAGTGTTCTTGGGAACTGTGCGGCCCAGGCCTGGGAGAGGCCCCAGTGCAGGCGTCCAAAGCTCCAGGGGTTGTGTTGAGGACCCTGCGGGCACAGACCGCTCCGGGGAGGCCGGTCCTGATTGATGGCGAATGTCCGTCAAGGGCAGAGACCCTGCCGGCCGTCTGGTGCCACGCGCCCCTCCTTCCTCACGGAGACCAGAGGCCCAGAGAGACCATGCCCACTGCTGAGTTCAGGCAGGACGGGACTGTTTGCCCTGGTGGACCCTCTGCTTGAACTTTAAGCCGTTCATGAGCACGAGCTTGCAGACAGAGAAAGAGCATCTTTTCCATAAGAAGACGGTAACTATAGACTCAGAAGGGCCACGGGAGGCAGGACCTGGCCCTGCCCCGAGCCCCAGCCCGGCCTCCGGTTCAGGTCCCTGCACGGAGCCCAGAAGCTGGTGGGGGCTGGGTCATGGTGGGGGGATCCCAGTGAGTCCACAGAGGGCCCTGGCAGGGGGACCAGCAGAGACTGATATCACGGGGTGCGGCGGGAGGGCAGTAGCTCAGCTGACCTGCCCCCAGAAGCTGGGTGTGCCCCCCTCCTCCTTCCTGCTCCCACAGAGCAGCCTCTGGAAGAACCGGGGCCAGGGCTCTGGGGAGCAGCCTGCGGAGGGGCCTGCACGGGAGCTGCCCCCAGCCCCTTTCTGGGAGTGGTACTGGGGTTCCCTGTCTCTCCGGTGCCCCGTCACTGGGAATGACATGTGGTTGGCCAGCCCTCAAACGGACGGGGCTCTGCCAGGGCTGCTGGTGTGCTGTCCGCACGGCCGGGCATGCCCGGCAGGTGGACGCTCAGAGCCGGGCGCCCTGACCCCTCCACCCAATCATCAGATTCTGCGGAAGAGACAGCCGGGGCCAGACGCAGGGAGTGAGCCCGGAGGCTGCGGTCACCCGGGGCGGCCCCCGCCATCCCACACTCCTCCTCCGACCTGACCCACCAGCGCAGGTGGGACAGGACCCTGCGAGGACTCAGCGAGGCGCTCTGTGATATCCTCCCCTTCCGAAAACCCCGGCCCCTGGCTCACATCAGGTTCCAAGTGCGAAATGAGCGAATGACCACACAGGTCGAGTCAGCCCCTGAAACGCCCCAAGACAACGCCCCAAGACAAGAGGCAGGAACCGTCCGGCTGGTGTGAACAGCCTGGGGTCCTCGTCACGGCATCGACCCAGCCCCTCCCCTGCCGGCGGCGAGAGGACCTGCGCAGGGCGGTGAGGGGGTGACTCGGGGTGGCGGGCGCTCAGCCAAGTCCCCCTCTCCCTGGGTGATGAGCTCGGCTGTGGGGAGAGGGGCTCCGCGAAGGAGACACCCCGGGACTCTGTGTGTGAAGCAGCAGATGGCCTTCAGGGAGCAAACCCCAAAGCTCTGGTCCCTTTAAGAAGCGTCTGGAGACAGGCGTGCGGCGCAGACGCAGCAGGACCGTGCTCTGGGCTCAGGGACCTTGTGGGCAGGAGGAACGGGGAGTTCAAGGTCAGCTGGCCCGGGAGGACCACAGCTTCCTTGGGAGCAGCTGAGGCTGGAAGAGGAGAGAGACTATGGGACAGAGGTTTGATGTGGGCGGTCAGGGACTCATAGCGCTTTAGGACTTGAAGGAAGAGCTCTGGCCAGTTTGCTCAATGGTTAGCGCATCGGCCCAGGGACCAAAGAGTCGCAGGTTCAGTTCCGGTCAAGGGCACGTACTTCGGTTGCAGTCTGTCCCCGGCCCTGGTTGGGGTCGTGCGGGAGACAGCCAGCAGCTGTGTGTCTCTCTCACATCGATGTTTCTCTTTCTCTCTCTCTCCCCCACTCTGTTTGAAAATAAGTGAAAAATATCCTCGGGTGAGGATTTTAAAAAAAGCAAAGAATCGAAGTGGGGCCTGCTGAGCAGTCAGGAGAACTCAGAAGCCATGGGGGTGTCTTTGGGGGTCAAGGAAAGCCCTCAGACTGAGGAGACGGGTCCTTAAGCCCAGAGGGATATCGGCTACGTCTATCAGCAAGGGGCTGGAGGCTCTGCCACCCGGGAACGTGTGATGCCCGTTGACTGTGTGTGGAAGCAGTGCCAGCGTGGTGCCCTTTAAGACTGTCTGGGGCCCGGCCGCTGTGGCTCCGTGGTTGAGCGTCAACCCTGCACCAAGAGGTCACCGGTCCGATTCTAGGTCAGGACACATGCCCAGGTTGTGGGCCCGATCCCCAGTGGGGGGCATGCAGGAGGCGGCCAATCTGTGTTCTCTCTCACCGATGTTTCTCTCTCCCCCCGTCCCTTCCTCTCTCTCTAAAGTCAATTAAAAAAAAAATTTTTTAAAAAGACTGTGCCTGGGACACGAAGTCCACGCACTGCTCACGTGCCAGTGAAGGGTGGAGCCTGGAGGGTTCTGCAGGGACAGCCTCCCTGAGAAAAGCCCGTGGTTCTACCTCCTGGCCGGGGCGGCCAGACCTCCTCACCTGCCGGGAACCCCACCAGGCTTCTGAGAGCCGAGCCCCAGGGTGCGCCCTGCACCTGTCCCCCAGCCCAGCAGGGCCTCCCCTGGGGGTGGAGAATGACGGTGGACAGGAGGAGGCGACCCGTTCTCCCGTGGCGCAGACAGGGCCTGTCCTGAGCCCAGAGGGCAGAGGGGTGGGCAGCAGGGGGCGTGGGCAGGAGGGGGCGTGGATGGCAAAGGCCTCCTGAGGACTGGCCAATAGCCAGGCCATGGGCGAGCGAGTGACAGGGGGTCTCAAAGCCAGAGGACGACTTCCCACCCCACCTGGGCGTTGTCTAGCGGCCCAGACAGCACACCTGACTCGATGCTTCAAGGAGGCCCCTGTCTGCCCTGCCCGCCACGAGGAACTGGCCCCGGCTCGGACGCCACTTTTTAACCTGCACGTCTCTGCCCGGGGAGATGGATGTCTCCTGTCGCTGCGGAAGGTGACGTCCTGGGTCAGGCCTTCCTCGCCCTGCCGGACATCAGCGGTTCGGTCCTTAATGACCTGATGCCAGCCTCCCTCCTGCTCAGCCTGGAACACCCGTCGCTCAGATGCCCCTTTGACTCATCCGGCCAGCTCCGCTCAGCGAGGTGCGTTCATCCTCGACGGCTGCTCAGTCTGTGTCCGCAGGGACTCGGTCTCCGCTGCTAAAGACCGCGCTTCGCCCTCAACGCTGATCCTGCCCCATCCGTCCCCCACCCCCCGCACCCTGCGCCTCCTCAGGGGTCTGCCGCAAAGGCGCCGGGGTCCAGCCCCCGCCTCTGACCACCACGCCGGCCTCAATGACCTCGCCCGTGCTCCCACCGCCCCGAGACGGGAGCCTGCCGCACACACCCGTTGTCACACGCCCTCAGGCCGGCCATGCCTTCCAGCTCTGTGACCTCAGTCGCCCTCCCTGCAACCCGGCTGGAAAAGAATATGGTTTGGTGCCTTGCAGTCGGGCCCTATCCAGTCATGGGGCAGCAGAAGCCGCCTGGGCTGCTGAAGATGGATGAATGCATGAATGGATGAATGAATGAATGAATGGATGAGTGAGCGAGCGAGCGGACGGTGAAGTCATGAACGATCAGGGAGCCCTGCGTGGCTCTGACTCATGTAGCTCGAAAAGCTGCAGCTGAGCCTCTAGATCTTCGAGTGACCGTGGTGCTCACTAGACAGGCCACGTCCCCACCATGGGCCTCCGTGCCCCCCGATCGCGTGCACGAGTGGGCTGGGGGACCCCAGCTGCCCCTCCCGGCTCTCAGGTCTCTGGGGCACTGTCTACGCTGCGGAGGAATTCACAGAGCCTGCCAGCACCCACTCTCTGGTGCCAGAGCGGAAGGAAAAGTACGAACACGTGCAGTCCAGACGCAAAGCCGGGGCTCTGCCGGCAGAAGCGGAGGAAGCCAGAGCGCGGGCATGGCTCCCGCATCGGCTCCCGGTTGTCCCGGGAGCGGCCGCACCGAGGAAGGCTGGTCTCCGTGGGTGTGGACCACAGAGGCCCGCGCACAAACCGGGATCTCAGAGCCGTGGGCAGGCTGGGCCCTGCCCTCCTTCCCTGGAAGGGGCTGCGGCGCTCCTGGGCATGGACCCTGGCAGGGCCCCCCCGAACAGTGGACAGGTGGGCGCCTGCCCAGCAGGTGACGGAGGAGAGGAGCCCAGGGCCCGGCACCTCCCCTTGGGTGAGTGATGACAGTGTAGACACTGGAGGGAGGTGCGCCTGGCCCTCGGCCCGGAGCCTGGCGCCCGATACCCAGGAGGGCATCTATGCCCACCTCGGTGCCGACTGACTCCCAGCTGCCAAGACACCTGTGGTTGTTTTCTGTCAAATTTGCATCTTGATGACTGGTGACGGCAGGGGACAGGAGCCAATTCTGAGCTGTGAGCTTATCGAGGCAGGAGGCTGCCCAGAGTTACCTCCATCTGGTCCCAGGGAAGCACCCCCACTCCCTCGCCGAGCCGATGCCTCCTTCAAAAGGAACAGAAGCCAAGTCAATAAGAGCCAGAAAGATCTCTGGGCTGACACTTAGCGTCGCCGAGGCGATCAGAAGGTGTCCGAGGGCCCAGGAAGGTGTCCGTGGCCCGATCAGGGGTCCTCTCCGGGAGAAATTAGTGCTTTCTTCTTCAAAGCTCTGGGGTTTCAAAGGCCCCTCGGGAAGGGGCCGAGGGCGGGGGGGCGGAAAGTGGTTTTCGAAGCAGTGCCGGTCGGTCTCTCCGGGAAGACAGGGATGCCCTGCATGTGATAAGGCGTTATCAGCAGCACCAGGCGCCCCTAGAAGGTCACGGCTCTGCCTGCTGGGCCCAAGCGCTCGCCAGGTCTCGGGTGAGGAAATCCAGGCGCAGCAGAGAAGGGGGTCCAGGCAGAGTGGGGCCTGGCCAGGGTCACCCGCTGTAAAACTTGCCAAGGCGCTAACTGGCTGTGGGGACACCCGCGGGGCTGTGGACGCAGAGCATCGAAGCCAGAGGGAGTGAGCCCAGCCATCGTGGGGGCAGTCACGGGTGGAGCTGCCAGCCTGCACCCGCAGGGTTCCTGCCGCGTCGGCTGCCGCTACTGCTGGCCCAGCTCCAGGGCCGGCCAGTCCCTGCCTGCGCCTTAGAGAGTGAGGGACGTTCTCAGAGACGGACAGGCCAGGGCCGGGTCCTAGTGACCGTCCCACCAGCCGGGTGACCCTGCGATTTAGAAGACCTCCTCCCTGCTTCCTCCCTCGGTTGCCAGGGGTTACTATCTCCCTACCAGGAGTACAGCTGGGATGACCTCCTAAGACACAAGTCCTAGGGCTGCCCCAGCATCTCATGAGGGGGAGATGACCTCAGGCCACCTGCTCAGCAGGCTCCAATCCAGGGGACGGGCCGCAGGGGAGCACCTGTCCCAGGTCCTGGAGGCCGGGTCTCGGAAGTACACAAGCTGGACCCGACCTGAGCGGGGCCCGCTGGTCCCAGAGGCGGGCGGAACGGGCGTGCTCCTCCCCAGCCACCCCCTGGCAGCCCAGCCGAGCGTGGCGGACACTGCGGAGAAGCTTCCAGATGCTTCTGCTCAGTTCTCCCCGAGTTCAACGAGGCACTCGAAGTAATTGCAATCAAATTCCCATGGGAACGTCTCTGCCCCTTGACAAAAAGATTCTGAGATACACCCAGGAAAGTAAACAGCTAAGAAGAGCCAATAAAGGCTGCAGGAAAGGAGGCTGAGGGAAAAGAGTTGTTCACGTCAAACACGAGGTTTATTCTCATCCAGAGCAGCGACGGTGTCTGCCTAGGGCCGGCGCAGACACAGGGGGGAGCCCCCAGAAACAGGGGTAGACCCTTTGCTGTGCAGGAATAAGGTCCAAGCCCTTCCCACAGCCCCTCCAGAGGACCTGTCGATGATTTAGGGAGTGTAGCAGGCCAAAATCAAAATGAAAACGTCATGAAATCTGGCCCAGAACGAAACGTGGGAGATGCCCCCCCGGAGTAAGCCAGACTTTCAAGAGCTGACAAATAATGAAACGCATAGACGCGTCTCCGGCAGACCGCACAGAGATTTCCAAACGAATGTTGCTACAAATTAACATAAGCGGAATTCACAGGGGGAACAGCAGAAATCAAGGCCTCATAACAATATGTAAACAGCCGACGTCCCCAACCACCAACAAAAGAAGCAAATAAGGACCCAAACGGCCAATGAGTGCGGAGGGCGGGCTGGTCATCCGCAGAAGGAAAACTAGGAATTAGCACAGAAACGTGAAAACGCCTCTGGTGGTAATCAAATACCTGTGCTGGCCACAGGGAGAACCTTGGCATTTTCTTTTTTTTATCCTTACCCGAGGACATTTTTCCATTTTTTTACTCAGATAGAGCGGGAAGGAGAGAGAGGAAGAGAGAGAAACATCGATGTGAAAGGGACACATCGAGTGGCCGCCACCCACACGACCCAACCAGGGCCGGGGACAAACTGCAACCGAGGTACGTGCCCTTAGCGGGAACCGAACCCGGGTCTCTGTGGACAGCAAGCTGACGCTCTAACCGCTGAGCCAAACCGGCCAGGGCGAACCTTGACATTTTCCTGTCCCTGGGAAGGACCGCTCGCCTAGGGGACCCTGGCAGCCACTGGGAGGGAGGAGGGGCATTCCCTGAGACACGTGGGTGAGCATGGTCACCCGCCGTAAGGACGAGCACAGGTTTTTGGGTTTCGGGGTGTGTTTTTGTGTTTTTATGATTTTTCCCACCGTTGGTGAGAAACACCTGGTCGTTAAGTGCAGCGCTGGCTGCTGGCTGCGCCTCCAGACAGCCTCCCTACCCAACGAGAGGGGCAGGAAGGAATGTGGGCAGCCTGGACCCGTGTGGCGTCCGGTTCACACTCAGTAATCCCGACCAGGGCAGGGCCCTTCCCCTGCCTCTTCAGAAGAGAAACTGCCCTTCGTCCTCTTCCGAATTCTCTGCAGTCCTTCTAGGTGCGATTGGTTTTCTCTTCGCTCCCAAGCGCGTCTCGCAGGCCCGAGAAGAGCTGCTAAAACCCCGGCGCGCGGCCGCGCTGGCTCCTGAAGAAGCACAACACCCTCCTCAGGGCCACCAACCCCGCCATCCGTGGGACCTGGAACGCGGCCCCTTCTGGGAAGAGGCGGCTCGCCCTCCCCTGCTGCCCAGGGCCCCCTGGCACCCGGCCTCCCCTGTCTGTAGGGACGGACAGCACAGGTGTCCCTGCTCCCTTCTCTCCGCCGAGACCCCTGTCACCAGCTCGCCACCGGCCCGAACAAAACCCTAACACCCCCCACCCCGGCACTGCCGTTCAGCTACGGGACACCCCACACTGAACACCGACCTGGGGCTTATCCGAACTCAAGTTGAAGATGCCCTTTAGTTAATCAGCTGGCCCTACGGGAAAGGCAGCTGCTCACTCGAGGTCCCTCGGGGGGACCCAGAGCAGGGGGCCTTTCTGCAGACTCAGCGCCCAGGCAGCCCAGCCTCCCTCCCACACAGCACCACACACACGTGGCAGGGACCCAAGTCCACGCTGGCAGCAAGGACGAGAGCCCGATGGCCCCGGCGCTGTGGCCCGCGCAGTGTGACACTCACTCACCTCCAGGTAACTGCGGGACGGCGGACAGGAGAGTGGGCCAAGGCCCACCCTTTAAATGGGGCAGGACATTGTGTCCGGGGCCTGCAGGGGCTGAGCGGTCTCTCTGCCTCTGTGGACACCCTGCCCACACGTGGTGACCCCGGATTCCGTGTTTGGGGGGACCCGGAGCAGGGGCCCTCAGAGAACCATGTCAGGTGGCTGGTGTTTCTCCTCGAGTCCACTGTCCGCACAGCTGAACAAAAAGAAAAACAAACTAATTAACCTTTGCAAACATCCCTCCAGTCAATCATGTGTTTTATGATTTCATTAGCGGCCAGCACACCCAGCCAGGCGACCGCACCGAATCCCTTGCCTGTTGATTTACGAAGGGCAGGTGCCGGCGCCTGCTCGTTAGCGCGGGAGATGGGGCTCCCGCCGCAGGTTAATCCCTTTTTATAATTAAGCCACATTAGGGCCCCCAAGATAACAGGAGCCCTCCGCGCCCCGTGACGAATGGGGGAGCGGCGGGCTGTGCCCTCGGCAGAGGTCGGCCCTCCTGCCTGGCTCCCGCCTGTCCCTGCGCCGCATCTCCGGGGGCTCCCGGGTCCTTCGGTTTCGTCCTGCGGCCAAGGAGGACGGTCCGCAGGCAGCGGTGGGCGGTCCCAACCCACGGCTCTTCCGGCAGCTTCCACGAGGAAATCACAGCTCAAGGGGCCTGTTGTGCTTGACTGTCGCCTGCAGCACCCTCCGCGCGGGGCCCCGCATCACCGCGCCACCTGCAGGCGCGTCTCCACACCCGCGTCACCCTGCACCCGGCCGCCGTTTTCTCCCCGACCCCCCTCGCGTAGGCAAACAGCAGGAGAGTCAAGTGCCCCCCACTTGGGCTTTAAACTCCTAGAACAGGAGGGCGATTCAGAGGCCGGAACTTTGGAGACACTGAGCGGGGCTCCCCCCGCCCCCCCAAGGCCGCTGTGCTGTCAGATGCCCGCGCTTTCTGGCAGGAGGAGGGATTTTTACGGCTCACGTTTAAAAAAAATTTTTTTTGAAACCATAGTAAATATCAAAGTCTTAAGAAAAACGCCTTTTGGAGCTGGAGGAGCTGGTGTATTTAAGTACAGAACCACATGGATGCTGTTAATTTGGGAAGGAGGCTGCTGCCATACAATCTATTTCTACCAAAAAAAAAACAGACATGGCTCACCCAGCTCGGAGGGGGGAGCAGGTAGGTGGCACCAGGGGCTTAGACACCTGTGGGGCCCTGAGCAGGGGCCCCTCCCTGCCCGTCGCCCCCAAACCACACCTAAGCCAACAGCCTCACGCGGGTGCTTCCCCCTGAACCAGCAGACCCGGGGCCCGGGGCCCGGCCCGGACCACCCTGCACGGGCCTCGCCCCGAACCCGTTACTCGGCACCAGCCGACCCACTGTGCCTGTTTGCCCAGGACTGAGGGGGGCCCGGGACGCGGGGGGTTTCTGTGTACCAACCAGGAGAGACCCAGGGACATCGGGACAGTGCGTCCCGATGACAGCTCCCAGCTCCTATAATATCAGCCGCGGCCACAGAGATCGGAGTCGGACGGAACCAGAGAGGCGCAGGGGAACCGGCAGCAGGGCGAGCAGGAGGCTTGAGGGCTGCAGGCAGGACCCTGGGTCTCCGGACGCGCAGGCAGCCCGGGCTCAGGCGGCTCTCAGAGCTGGGGGCGCAGCAGGGCACGCCGAGGGGGCAGGGCAGCGGCAGGGTCGGGGACCCGGAAATCCTGCCCCACAGCGTGAGCGCCACTTGGGGGGGGGGGGCCTCTACAGCCCCTGGGAAAGGTGTTTAGCGAGGAAGTGACTCAATAAATCAAGTTCCCACGGGCGCTAACGGGTGTCTGGGAACGCCGGCCCCCCAAAGAGAAGGGGTGTGCGACATCCTTCGGGAAAATGTTCACAAAATGAAACAAAACCCGATTCTAAAGAGCGCAGCGTCACCATCCTCCGGGGAGCGAGGACACGGAGCGATCGCGCCACGGAAGGGCCTGGGGAAATCACGGCGTTGGATTATCACGGGGCTGCCTGAGCTCAGGAAGAACCACCGAGGGTCCTGTAGGGGCCATTTCTCCTGCTGCGCCCCTGGAACTATCCGATTCTGGGAGATGAAGAACCAGGCCTGCCCTGGCCGGTTCGCTAAGTGGTTAGAGCGACAGCCTGCGGTCCGGAGAGACCCGGGTTCGGTTCCCGCTAAGGGCACTACCTCGGTGGCAGTCTGTCCCCGGCCCTGGTTGGGTCGTGCGGGTGGCAACTACTCGATGTGTCCCTTCACGTGGATGTTTCTCTCTCTCTCTCTCTTCCTCTCTTTCCCTCCCTCTCTACCTGAACAAAGAATGGAAAAATGTCCTCCCGTGAGGATTAAAAAAAAAAAAAAAAAAACCAGGCCTCTCCCATCTTCCAAGACATTTTGTTTTCTCAGCCAGGCTGCGTTCAGATGTCACAGAAAGAGACAAACGTTTGGGAATATCCAAGATTCAAGGGATGTCGTGCCAGTGAGAAAGGAGAGAAAGCACAGCAGAGGGACCATGTGACCACTGGCTCCATGTCACCGCACAGCGGTTCTCAGCCTTCCCGATGCCGCCCCCTTCCACCCAGGTCCTCATGCTGCGGGACCCCAACCACAACACTATTTTCGCTGCTACTTCATAACTGTAAGTTTGCTCCTGTTCTGTCTTCGACGACTCCGGGAAAGGATCGCTCGACCCCCAAAGGGGTCGCACCCACAGGCTGAGAACCACTGCCCTACAGTTTTAAGGCCAAAGTACTTGTAGGAATTGTGACGGATGACAGAGCAAATGTCAGCAATCACAACAATATAGAAATGATAGAAGTAATGCACCCGGTGTGGTGGGAGGGGTGAGGGAGAGCCGGGGGCTGGGCTGCTCTGCCCGGGACCCCTAGCCGTGGACGACAGCTGAGGAGGGTCTTGGGATGAATCTCCCCTCCACCCCGACTGCCTCGAGGTGGAGGAAAACAAGAAGGTTCTAGTTAGATACATTGGCTTGAATGGGTGTGTACTCATTAAATTAGTGATTCTCAGATGTTATTCTCACATGGGCCGGCTTTTAAATAGCCTTGAAGCCCCCCCCCCCCCAAGTAATGTTTGTATTCCTGGGAGGCAGGACACAGAAGGGAACAGTTCAGGCTGCAGACGTCCCTGTGCACAGGCAGTGACTGGCCACCACTGCCCGGCAGTTTCTGTGCTGGACGGGGAGGACATGCACTCGGTTTCCCCGACATGCACACCGCCTGGTGGTCCCGCGCGTCCATGTTCAGGTGTGGCCGCTGTGGCCGACTGGAGGGGAGCCTGCGAGCAGCCAGGTCTGATTTGCCTGATCGCCTCCAGGGAGGGAACTGCGTCTGAGGAGGCAGAGGGGCTTGCTGGCCGCGGCGCTCCTGGGGTCCGGACGTGCACCGTGGAGCGTGGACTGTGGAGCACGGACCGTGGAACGTGGACTGTGGAGCACGGACCGTGGAGCGTGGACTGTGGAGCACGGACCGTGGAGCGTGGACCGTGGAGCATGGACCGTGGAACGTGGACTGTGGAGCACGGACCGTGGAACGTGGACTGTGGAGCATGGACCGTGGAGAGCGGAACGTGGAGCGTGGCCCGTGGAGCATGGAATGTGGAGCGTGGACCGTGGAACATGGAATGTGGAGCGTGGACCGTGGAGTGTGGACTGTGGAGCACGGACCGTGGCGAGCGGAACGTGGAGTGTGGCCCGTGGAGCGCAGCCATGTGCATCCAGCCCGAGACTCTCGGCTGAGAGCGGCCCCTGCAGGCACCTGGAAACACTGCTCAAGGACACTGACATGACCGTCCGGGTAACCAAGCCAGCAGAGAGGTGGAGCCAGTTCACCTAAACTTCGTCTTCATCAGACAGTGAATCAAATTAGATGTTAGTGATAACCAGTGTCGTGAGCCCATTTGCATTGTGCTGGGGGTTAGCTGAGGAATAAATCTGTGGCGAGGCTGCTGGCAGGATTTCTGAGCGAGCTTTGGGGCTCAGTCAGTCTTCCATTTCAGTTCAGAATCCTGAAGTTTCTGCTGTGATGTGGCCCTGAAGGTCACGTGGTCTAAACCCCCATGTTCAAGGCTAAGCCGCCCAACATCCTCCGGCTCAGCCATCCAGCTGCCTTCCCTGCCCCAGGGATGAGGCGCCCACACAAGCCCAAAGCACCCCGTTCCTTACAGGGTCTCTGTGACCAAGCTCGGTCAGGCTCCTCTGGACTGTCTCCTCCACGAGGTCCTGACTGGTGCGCCCCTGTGTTCAGCTCTGCACTGTCTTATTTCGGAAGGGATCCTGCTGAGTCAGGTTAGCCTGGACCCTCCCCCCTTAATATCCCATCATCCTCAATGACTGAGCAAATTTTCATGCCGCACCTTCCCGGTGACATCTGAGCACGCTGGCCCTGCCTTCAACAATGCCCTGTTATCTTGCTCTAGACAGAACCCCCTCTTCCCGTGACATTTCTGTTAATGGAGAGTCAACGAGACCTGGGTTCTTGTCTTCTTGAAGCAAAGATTTCAATCAAGAGACAAAGCTTACAAAAGCAAGCAAAAATGTACTGATGGCAGCAGAAACACACTGAGGACAGAGAAACAAGGAAGGACGTGGAAGAAGCAACAGGGGAGGCTGGGCCGCCTCGGCTCACTGGGAGTCAGAGGACAGGGGGCCTTGGGGACAGGTGCAGGGGCTTAGCTGGGAGGAGCTGCTGCTGCCCATTGCTCTCCAGGTTGTAAGTCTCCTGGGGTCCCTTAGAGGGAAAAGTGGGGAGAGGGAACAGCCCAGGCGGCTCCCCTGGGGGAGAGTGCACACTGGGTCCTTTGCGTTGAGGGTATTTCTCTCTTGCAGGTGGGAATCTTAGGGGAGGTCTCAGGGGAGGGTCTCAACAGAATACTCATCGCCTTCTGAATGTGCTCTTTCAGGGATGAGGTCTCCACTGACTGGTCAGTGCTGGGGTCACTCGTCAGCACAGCTGGCCCTGAGGCAGCCACAGTCACTTGTCTGGCTTTGCTGCTTTTCTGAGCCTGGAGCTGAAATACAACTAAGGCCTGATGTTATCCTAGATGGATGAAGAGATGGAGGTGATGAAGAAGGGGCAGGAAGATGGAGAAACAGGAGGAGGAGATGGGGGTGATGATGAAGAGGAGGATGGAGAAGGAGGAAAAAAAGGAGGAAGAGATGGAGATGATGAAGAAGAGGAGGATGGAGAAGGAGGAGAAACAGGAGGAGGAGACGGAGGTGATGAAGAAGAGGAGGATGGAGAAGGAGGAGAAACAGGAGGAGGAGACGGAGGTGATGAAGAGGAGGATGGAGAAGGAGGAAAAAAGGAGGAGATGGGGGTGATGATGAAGAGGAGGATGGAGAAGGAGGAGAAACAGGAGGAGGAGATGGAGGCGATGAAGAAGAGGAGGAGGAGGAAGAGGAGAATTGTTAGGAGAGTTTCTTTCCCATCGGTACTTCTGTAGAACTCTGAACTGCCTACGGCCTTCACCGCCGTGGGATGATGGTGACAGCCGAGCACACGCTCTAGGGATCCTGAGCCATCTCTGGCGGAGGCAGAGGTGGGGACCCCCTTTGTGCCCTCAGGAGACCAGGGTCCAGCAGTGCCCAGACCCACATCCACCAGAGGACCCGTGTACTCAGCCTCCCGGGCTCGATGAGGGATCAGCTGGGCCCTAAAATACGGGCTAAAGCGCTTAAGGAAAATCAGCTTCTGTTGATCTCCTGTCCTCAGATGAAGGCACACCACCTACACGCGTGGGGAGGAGGCTGCGCCTTCATTCAGCCTGGAAGCCCAGATGCAAACCCAAGCAGAGGGCTCCCGTGTGTGAACAGCCGCAGAGGGCTTTGTTGGTCAAACAGCCAATTAGCAGCCACTTGACTAAAAGGTAGTTACATCCCAAAGGAGAATGTAATAATAGTGTTGTTCTCTAGGTGCATTGTCGCTGTTTAAAGGCACAGTACCCTTGTCTTCTCCGCTGAGAATCTGATAATCAGCTGTGCTTGGTGCTGCCAGTTCAATCCAAGCAGCATGAAGGCCAGGATAGGTAGCTGTGAGGGCTCTTCCCAGTGTCACCTGTCCTCTGTGTCAGGGGTGGTGGTGGGTGCACCTGCCAGCTGTGAAGTGCCCGGGGTGCTGAGCTTGGGCGTGGAGGACAGACTGAACAGGAGTAGCATCTCTGAGGGAGCAGAGGAAAACTGTGAGGCTACATGAAGCTGTGTTTACTGAGCTGTAGGTTTTCTTTGCCACAATGCAGACAATCCAAGAGCTGGGAAAGATAAAAGATTACCTCCCCGTGGTTATAAATAGTCATAATAGAAATGAATAGACTTCACTAGCATTTAGCAGCACCAGTGATCTAGATGCTACGCCAGCACCAGTGATCTAGATGCTACGCCAGCACTTGATGCTCTGTCCAACCAAGTCTCTCACTACTTATAAATGGGATCCTCACATCCCCTGGGCACACTGGGGAGAGAGAGGATGCACGTAGAGCACCTCCCATGGGATACGACACAGCACACACGTCGTGAACCAGAAGTGTGCGCGCAATGACACCTTCCCCCGCCAAGGATAAGAGGAGCAACTGAGGTGAAGACAAATCTTCAAAAAGCTAACAGAGGCCACAAAAACACAAATCTCTAGTATTATTATGGTTACTATCATCACTATCACCACCATCACCATTGTCACTACCATCATTATCATCACTATCATCACCATCACCATCACCATCATTATTATTGCCATCACCCTCACCATTATAACCATCACCATCACCACCATCTCCATCAACACTATTATCGTTACAGTCACTATCATCGTTGTCACTACAATCACTATCATTATTATCACCATCATCACCATCACTATCATAACCACCATCATGATCACCACCATCATCATCATTGCCATCACCATCCTCATCCTCATCCCACCATCACCATCCTCAGATCACTGTCAAATATCAGTTCATACATAACAGTAACATTTGACATCATTTTGGGTAGAACTGACAGGATAGTATAACGGGATCCTGTGGATGAATTAGTTTCCTTTTCGGAACACTGTACTTAACTTAAAAGTCACTATGCATCTACCGGTAGGAGTGTCCTTTAAGAATAACCCAGCAAATGTATGTCATGTTCCCCATGGCTATTAATGAGCAAACTGTGTACAGTAAGGAGAAAAGTTGGGACAGAAAGGGAAGAAGAGCGGCTCTCAGCCGGCAGAGGACGGGGTGCTCAGGTAAAGCCTATTGTGACACCCAGTGAGTCTCCACTGGATGGCGTGTCCCTGAGTCTGCCCTGCACTGCAGTACCCAGCACAGGACAGGGCCCGTGGCAGGCGCTCAGTGTCACTTCAGTGGTGAGTGTAATCCCTGCACCGCAGTACCCGGCACAGGACAGGGCCCGTGGCAGGCGCTCGGTGTCACTTCAGTGGTGAGTGTAATCCCTGCACCGCAGTACCCGGCACAGGACAGGGCCCGTGGCAGGCGCTCGGTGTCACTTCAGTGCTGAGTGTAATCCCTGCACCGCAGTACCCAGCACAGGACAGGGCCCGTGGCAGGCGCTCAGTGTCACTTCAGTGGTGAGTGTAATCCCTGCACCGCAGTACCCGGCACAGGACAGGGCCCATGGCAGGCGCTCGGTGTCACTTCAGTGGTGAGTGTAATCCCTGCACCGCAGTACCCGGCACAGGACAGGGCCCGTGGCAGGCGCTCGGTGTCACTTCAGTGGTGCGTGTAATCCCTGCACCGCAGTACCCGGCACAGGACAGGGCCCGTGGCAGGCGCTCGGTGTCACTTCAGTGCTGAGTGTCATCTCCACTGGAAGATGATGCCCTGCCCATTCTCTCTGCACTGGGGGTGCCCAGCATGGGGTCTGGCACAAAGACAATTCTTAACGAGTATGTTTAATTAATAAAGCATCTCAGGAGGGTCACCCTGTGCCCGCCCTGCCCCTGGCTACCATGGAACCCTGAGCCGACTCCACAAGCTCACGGGGATAACATGGGGACGTTGGTGGGTAAGAGCGACAGGGAGGGGGCGGTCACAAGGGTGTTTTCCCTCCTGAACAAGAACAGGTTGGCCGTGTCACCTGGTCGCTGCACAGGAGGTGTTTGACAGGCAGGCTGCCGTTTGTTTCTTGCGACACCGGCACACTTCTGACACCGAATGTGTGGCTTTTCCCACGCCAGCCGTGTCTCCGGCCTGCTGACACCAGCCAGGTGTCCCACAGTTCAAGTCCATTCTGCGCTTCCCCCAGAGTCATCACGAACCCTCAGGGTACGGGCCCAGCCCACAAGAGCGCCCCAGCTCAGATGCCAGCCACACGTCCCATCTGCACCTCCGTCCCACTGGCTAAGGTTGGGGGCTCCCGTGCTTCCCCCCTTCGCTTTGATAATGTGCTGGAACACCTCACAGACCTCAGAAAGGGTTTGCTCACTGGCACTGGTTTGTTATACAGGACACACCCCAAGAACAGCCCAGTGGAAGAGATGCAGAGCTCCACACCCGTCCAGGGGCCCCACCTCCCAGCATCTGGGTGTGTCCCCCAACCTGGAAGCTCTCCGAACCCCACTGTTTAGGGAGTTTCTGGAGGCTTCCTATGTGGGCATGGTTGATTCAATTATTGTCGTTTGGTGACTGACCCAACCTCTAACGTTCTCCTCTTTCCAGGGATCAGAGGTTGGGGCTGGAAATTCTCCCCCTCACATCCCACGGTTGCTCCTCTGTCCACCAGCCTCTACCCTGCAGCTACGTCGGGGCCCACCTGGAGTCCCCTTTGTGGCATAAACTCAGGTATGGCTGCAGGGGGTTTATGGCGAACACCAAAGACGTGCCTCTCACCCCGTCACTCAGGAATGCCAAGGGTTTCTGAAGCCCAGTGCGAGAGACTGGGATGAAGACCGGACACGTATGTCACCCTCCTGGCTCCACGCTTCCGCCCCATATGCTTCCCCCGACCCCGCGAGGATCAGGGCCACAGTCCCGGGACACCACGGGCCACAAGGAGGGGCTGTCTGTTTACCTGGAGCCCTCCGGGCAGGGCCTGCCTCCTGTGTGCCCTGAGCCTCATGCTGGCCAGAGGCAGTGCAGGGAGTGTGCACCACCCTGAGAAAGGCCACCGCTCAGCAGTCAGAGGCCCAGGGCGCAGGTCCAGCCCCAACTGTGAGGGTCAGCACTCATGTCCCCTGCCTGTGCCTCCGTGGCCTCATCTTTAAAGTGGGGATGATGCTACAAACACCTGCCTTTGGGATGACTGGAGGTGCAGTGTGTTAGATTATGGCCCCTGAAAAAATGCGTCCATGCAGTCACCCCCGGAGCCTGGGAGTGTGCTGTGTTTGGGGAAAAGGACTTTGCAGCTGTGATTACCGAGGATCCTGCGATGAAGAGCTGAGCCTGGACCCCGGGGCCCCGACTGCAATCACACGTGTCCGCGCGAGAGGGAGCCAGACGGAGAGCAGGGAGGAAGCTGTGTGGGGACGCGGCAGAGGCTGGAGGGACGGGGCACAGGCCACGAAGCCAAGGCCTTCAGCACCGCCCGGAGCCGGGAGAGGCAGCGAGGACCCGCCCTCGAGCCTTCACAGGGCCCGCGGCCCTGCTGACGAGAATACAGCCCGCGGCCCCTCTGACGCCTTGATTTTGAACTCCCAGCCTGAGACTGTGAGAGAATACAGCCCGCGGCCCCGCTGACGCCTTGATTCTGGACTCCAGCCTGCGGACTGTGAGAGAATACAGCCCGCGGCCCCGCTGACGCCTTGATTCTGGACTCCAGCCTGCGGACTGTGAGAGAATACAGCCCGCGGCCTGCTGACGCCTTGATTCTGGACTCCAGCCTGCGGACTGTGAGAGAATACAGCCCGCGGCCTGCTGACGCCTTGATTCTGGACTCCAGCCTGCGGACTGTGAGAGAATACAGCCCGCGGCCCCGCTGACGCCTTGATTCTGGACTCCAGCCTGCGGACTGTGAGAGAATACAGCCCGCGGCCTGCTGACGCCTTGATTCTGGACTCCAGCCTGCGGACTGTGTGAGAATACAGCCCGCGGCCTGCTGACGCCTTGATTCTGGACTCCAGCCTGCGGACTGTGAGAGAATACTCCCTTCCTGCGGACTGTGAGAGAATACAGCTCTGTCGATTTCAGCCCGGGGCTGTGATCGTCTGTCAGGGCGGCCCAGGGAACTAACACGGGAGGGTTGTGTGTTAATGGGTCCAACGACAGGAAGGACACCAACGCTGGCTGTTTTGGGGATCACTTATAGGGACCTGATGCTGTCGCCCACAATCCTGTCTCCGAAGGAGTCTCCATGCCAGCAGGGAAGGGGTGACCCCTGGGAGAGGAGGCCCGTGCTCACCTTTGTGGGGGGGTGGAGCCTGTCCCAGGAGCCACGTGGACCTAGGTGGGGGGTGGGTCTCACCAGGCGTCCCCACATGGAGGAAAGGTTGATGGACTTGAGACAGCACAATCTAGAAGCCACCCCCTGCTGTCCCCCGGCCCTTCCTGTGTGTCCCAGAGGAGTCCTGCCCTGCCCACTGCTCTGACCTGTCCCAAGCTGAGGCCCCAGCTTCCTTCCCTCCGTCTCTCAGACCCTGTAGGTTTGACCGTCACAGCTTCTCTGCTGACCCCGCCGGGTCGCCCTGCCCAGGAGGCATCTGCATCGGGCGGCCCTGAGGCGGCACTGGGAAGGCGCCTTTGTTGATCCGTGGCCCAGAGATGTGGCCCGTGGCTGGGCTGCAGAATGCACCGCCGCGAGGTGAGGTCCCTGGCAGGAAGGTGGCCAGGGAAAGATCTGCTCCGGCCTGGGCCGGGTGCCGGGGGGCCAGGTCCCCGTTAAGCACGAGGGGCATTGGCGCAGACTGGAAGGCAGCTCCCCCAAGACGACTTCCCCTTAGGATCCTGCAAAAGTGGGGAGTCAGGGAGGTGGGAGGGGATCTCAGCAAAGTGGTGTGTGGGCTGGGCATGTGGGCACCCCGAGGAGGAGGCTCTGGGGCCCCTGCTGTCCTGGGAAGAACAGACAGGACGTCCTGGTCCCAGCAGCTGCAGCCTGCACCTCACCAGGTCTTTGCCGCGATGGCCCTGCCCACCCCACCCCACCCCCGCGATGGCCCTGCCCCCCGCGATGATGGCCCTGCCCCCGCGATGATGGCTCTGCTCCGGACAGTGGCCGAGTAGGAAGGGAGCGCAGTGCCCGCTGCCTGGACCAGCTCCGGCCGGAGGCTCCTCCTGGCACCACTGCCTCCCCGGCGCCCTCCGCATCCGGGGCGCCCTCCGCATCCCGGCCCCCCCACCCGAGGCTCATCTCTGGCCTCTCGCTCAGGCTCAGCCTGATGGGAACTGGAAGTTACCTCCCAGCTTGTGTGAATCTGTCCACGCAGCAGTGCAGGAGTGGCCCGTCTCTGCTCTTCGATCCACTAAGCAAAACTCCAGGGACCTGCGTGGAGGAGACCGAGGCCCACGGGATTCGCAGAAGAGCCTCCCACCAGGCTCCCTCCGGACACCGGGACGATGAACCAGGCCGCCCAGCAGGCAGGGCTGTGTGGGGCTGGTGGG
Source organism: Molossus molossus (assembly GCF_014108415.1). Lineage (NCBI taxonomy): Eukaryota > Metazoa > Chordata > Mammalia > Chiroptera > Molossidae > Molossus > Molossus molossus. Next base: position 2,060,602 of record NW_023425362.1, read on the forward strand.
CAGTGGCCACACGGCTTCCAGGGCCCGCCGCTCACCCCCCAGGCCCCGTCCCCCCAGCCCAGGAGCTTCGAGGTCTGGTCCCCCAGCCCGGGGGCGTCGAGGCCTGGTCCCCCCAGCCCCGGGGAGTAGGTGGATCGTGCTGAGGAGGGGAGCTTCTGTGTCCAGACTTTACAGGTTGGGGCGCGGCCCCTCACTGCTTTGAGCCACTGGCTTTGGACTGGCTGATGAGGGAGGGGGTGCAGCGGGGGGTGCAGCGGAGGGCGCGGTGGGCGCGGAGGGCGCGGAGGGCGCGGAGGGATAACACTGCGCTGAGGGACTTATGTCACGTGCCAAAGGCTTCCTTACAGTGTCTTGTCTTATGCATGAATTTTGTTCTTACTTTCAAGGGTTTAAAGGGTTTTTTATTTAAGTTTTTCTGTAAACACATTAAATTGAAAAAAAAAATATTCGTGACAGTTGAAAATATTTTTGGAAAAGCAGTCATCACCGAGGCCTATCACAGATTTGCCAATTCTCTGTGTACTTTGAACAAATGAGTTTGAGAATTCTCACTTAACTAGAGATCTGTGTGCGTGCCTGTGTGACGTGTGTGTTTGTATGCATGTGTGCATGTGTGTGTCTGTGTGTGCGTGTGTTTGTGTGCATGCGTGCATGTGCATGTGTGTGTCTGTGTGCACGTGTGTTTGTATGCATGTGTGCATGTGTGTGTCTGTGTGTGTTTGTGTGCATTTGTGCATGCGTGTGTGTGTGCTGTAACTGCATGTGTGCGTGTGTGTGCCTGCATGTGTGTGTGCGCACGTGTGCGTGTGTGTGCTGTAACTGCATGTGTGCGTGTGCCTGCAGGTGTGTGTGCGCACGTGTGCGTGTGTGTGCAGGCCCTCCGGTGTGAGTGCCCAGATGCACAACTGCAGTCGGGTTCTCAGGCAGGTGCCCCTCGCAGGTGTGTGGCTCAGAGTCAAGGTCTCCTGGGAGCCCTCCGCCTTTGCCCTCTGCCTGCCCGGGAAGGAAGAACGGGGGTCACAGCTTCCTCCGGGAGAGACCATTTGAACCAACGCCGGCAGAACGAACCCCAGCCTAGTACCTTCCCCCAAAGCATATTGAATCTTGTCGCTGCGGCAGCTGACGGCCCCACAGCTATTCCCCAGACAGCCCACCCCAGCGCGGCTATTTTTAGGCCGCATCGCTCCGCAGCTCTGTGCAGAGGACGCCGTGTGCCAAGCAGACGCGCGCTCCTTCCTCCAGACCGCTGAGCTCGATGCGAGAGCAGCAGCCTCCGCCTTCGCCTTCATGTATCAGATTCCAGCAACAATATGCCTTTCTCTGTGAATTCTTTCCAAGTGTCTGGTGCACGTTCGTACCTCTTGATAGCTATTATCATAGCGCCCGCGTCAGTGCAGTGCCAAACGACAGAATGAACACTGGAAGAAAACCGCCACATATGCCGCACTTTGTGGGCAGAACACCACTGCATCTGGATGTCGGCGCGCTCCGATGTTTGACTGCACTTTCAGTTTTTGCTGTGATGTTTGGCATCAAGTAGAATATTCATACCCAAAATAACATTAACACGGGTAAGTGCAAAAAACTCTTTACATTCTAAAGTAAAAAGCGCTGGCACTTTTGAAATGTCGGAAGCAATGTACAATTTTTCCTGGCGATAGGATGCACTTGTTTAAAAATGTCCATTCTCACTAACTTCATTGTATCGATCACCATCTCTATCATCATTACCACCATCATCAGTACCACCACCATCACCATCACTATCATCACCGTCATCATTATCACCATCTCTATCATCATTATCACTGTCATCACCATCTCCATCACCATCACTATCCCTATCATCACCATCACCACCATCACCATCACCATCACCACCATCACCACCATCATCACTATCACCATCAATATCACTATCCCTATCATCATCATCATCACTATCACCAACATCACCATCACCACCATCAGCACCATCAGCACCCTGTCATCATCACTATCATTATCACCATCACTATCATCACCATCACCACCATCACCATCACCACCATTACCATCACCATCACCACCATCATAACTATCACCACCATCATCACGATCACCATCAATATCACTATCCCTGTCATCATCATCATCACTATCATCAACATCACCATCACCACCATCATCACCATCACCATCAACATCACTATCCCTGTCATCATCACTATCATTATCACCATCTCTATCATCGTCATCACCATCACCACCATCACCACCATCATCACCATCACCACCAGCATCACAATCACCATCAATATCACTATCCCTATCATCATCATCATCACTGTCATCATCAACAGCACCAGCATTACCATCACCTTCATCACCACCATCACCACCATCACCACCATCACCATCATCATCACCATCATCATCACCACCTCTATCATCATCATCACCATCACCACCATCATCACCATCACCATCATCACCATCACCACCATCATCACCATCACCATCGTCACCTCCACTAGCATCTTCATCATTACTGTCATCATCATCATCATTACCACCATCACCATCATCACCATCATCACCACCATCACCACCATCACCACCATCACCACCATCACCACCATCATCACCATCATTATCACCACCTCTATCATCATCATCACCATCACCACCATCATCACCACCACCACCATCATCACCATCACCATCATCATCACCATCATCACCATCATCATCACCATCACCACCATCATCACCATCACCATCATCATCACCATCATCACCATCATCATCACCATCACCATCATCACCTCCACTAGCATCTTCATCATTACTGTCATCATCATCATCATTACCACCATCACCATCATCACCATCATCACCACCATCAAAGTGTGACTACTACCTGTGACCATGTGCCAGTCAGTGAACAAACGCCCAGTACTAAGCTCAGTAGGTTTCACATGGTGTCATCCAACACTGCAGCAACCTTGCAGCGTAAGCACTAGATTCTCGATTCTCTTTTTTAAGTACATCTTAGCAAAGTTAAAATGACTTTCCCAAGACTAAATAGCTATAAATTGCAGGATAGAACACAGATCTCTGAAACTCCCTAACCTTTTCCATCACACCAGTTCATTCCTTAATGTGCTAAATTGCCACCGAATCATGGACTGCTCCAGTGACAGGGATCTCAGAGCCAGCCAGCTGCCCTCTGGGATGGCTGAGGAAATTGCTCCTGCATAGAATCAGCCCTGTCTGTGTCTCTCCTTCACCACACAGCCCCAGTGACGACCCTGCAGAGCCGCATGTCACTCTCCCTCGGTGGGCTGCCTGGGCTGAGACGTCCCCGGCCATTGGGGTCACACCCGGGTCCTGGCAGCTGCTGTGGAAATGTTATCAGCATGAACACTGCCTTGGCCTCATCTCAGTGAGAAGATGCTTGGTATGAGGACACTGGGTGTGTGCTTCTGAGCCAGAAAGACCCTCACATCCTGGGTCGCGCCCACCACTAACTGGCTGGGCAGCCTCAGACCGGCCTCAGGACCCTGGCATCCTGGGATTGGTCTCCACCCACTCAATGCCTCACCGAACTATCCTGGTGTGCCTTTTAAAATATTTCTTAGACTGCCCCTTCTCACACGGCGCTCCCTTGACCACACTTTCCCAGTGTACATACACCACACCCAATCCTGTGCCTCAGTTTGTCTTCCCTGTCTATGGAAGTGTCACTTAGCCGCACCCAATTGTCCATGAAAACCAACAAACACATGAAACCTTGGAGCGGTCCTTCTCCTCCCCTGAGCCCTGATCCCAAGGGCCAGCAGGTCCCATTAGTTGGAGCATCACCAAACAGGCCGACTGACCACTCCTCCTGCCTTCACGCCAGCTCAGCAGGCCGGGCGCCTCTCCGCCCCTCCGAGGACTGCAGCAGACTCCTGACCGGCCTCCTGTCCCGCCCCTGGCATCTCTGCCCCTCTGTTTGCCACCTGGCATGTGCCTGGCTGGTCCCTGCTCCCCCTTCTGCCTGGCTGGTCCCTGCTCCCCCATCCTGCCTGGCTGGTCCCTGCTCCCCCATCCTGCCTGGCTGGTCCCTGCTCCCCCATCCTGCCTGGCTGGTCCCTGCCCCCCCGTCCTGCCTGGCTGGTCCCTGCCCCCCCGTCCTGCCTGGCTGGTCCCTGCCCCCCCGTCCTGCCTGGCTGGTCCCTGCTCCTCCATCCTGCCTGGCTGGTCCCTCCACTCCACCCCACCCAGCCTCAGTTAAAAAGATGTTCTCCTACACAGGGCATCTCTACCCACTAAGCCGCAATCAGCTCTCTCTTATCAGTGTTCACAAGACACATCACTGTGGATTAACATATGTGCACCACTGTGTTCATTTCTCTCTCTTCCGCACCTCCAT